>NC_137615.1:31663662-31898662 GCF_963280865.1 Gymnoscopelus braueri
TTTTTGCCATTTTTTACATAGTCTAGCCAAAGCTGAAAATAGCCGATCTACAAGTTCACAACACATTGCGCTGCAACGCGTTGAGAGTGTGTAGATCGACTATTTTCGTTGTGTGACACCCACGTGTAAATAAGTATAAATCAGGCATAACTCCAAATCTAACCTGTAAACATAACCTCTAAATATGTAATATTAACTATAACCCCTACCTGAATCTTTTGCTAACTCAAAACAATATTTTTTCTTCTTAAACGTAAAAAACTATTTCTCTTGTGAGGAATGTCTATTCCTCAAATTCTATACACAAGTACTAGTACACACACACACACACACACACACACACACACACACACACACACACACACACACACACACACACACACACACACACACGCGCACACACACGCACACGCACACGCACACACACAGGCACGCACATGCACGCACATGCACTGCACAAACACACTCATTGAATCCACAGATTAGGGTTATCACACATGCAAGACTAGCGGCAACGCATGCCGCGACATCAGACGCATCAAGCTCCACCCCTTCACTCGCATACAATGGAAGTGAACGAGAGGCAACTCTTTCAGTCATGCACGTCTGACCGTAAACCTGGCACAAGCACACATACTGTATACCGTCATGCACATTTGCGCTGACATACTCATAGACAGCACCTTTTTCATGAAATATCCATTTCTTCCGATACATAATGTTGTCATTTCATTGTCTTATTTGTTTCATCATTACCAACTTCCGTTGTCTCATTTCTTAATTTCCCCCATCATCTTGTCACCTGGCTTTTGCACTCATCAAGATCATAAACTCAGAAGTAAGTTATTTTCATTCTATATCTCCCAAAGCCTCCACTTAAACCCTATGTTGTACGATGGTGTCGCTTGACGATTTGAGCTTGTAGATCTGCAACAGCATCGCACAACAAGAGCTTTAAGTGGTTAAAATAAGTTCTGGATTTGCAGCTTTAAATGACCTTATTGTATGTGCGTCTCCCCCCAGTGCCCATGTGGGCTATAGGGGCCATCGTGGTGGTGGTCTTAGCCCTGGTGGCCTGCATGAGCTTCTGTATCTATAAGAAATGCATCAACAAGACCAAAAAACCCAAGAAGGTCCGCGAGAGGAAGGGAGGAAAAGGGCGCAGGAAGAAGAAGGACGGAGAGGAAGGTGACGAGAAAAAGGTGATCAAGGGCCAAGGAGAGGGAAGAAGAACATGGTTTGGTTAGAGATGCTGCTGGTCTCACTTTAGTGTATTTATTTATATTTTAAACCAATTTGTTTGATCAATTGTTATGATTCAGGAAGGTGAGGAAGGGAAGGAGGAAGAAGAGAAGGAGCAGTTGGGCAAACTGGAGTTCACCCTGGACTATAACTTCACTGAGAACCAGGTGCCTCCACACACACACACAAACACACGCACGCACACACGCACGCACGGACGCACGCACGCACGCACGCACGCACGCACGCACGCACACACGCACACACACATACACACACACACACACACACACACACACACACACACACACACACACACACACACACACACACACACACACACACACACACACACACACACACACACACACACACACACACACACACACATATTTATTTATGTCCACATAAACAGAAGTACAAAATGTACAAAGGACATAAACACTGCCAGTGCAGTCAGATAAAGGGAAAACAGCCAGTTACAAAGTGCATGTAAGGCAAAGCATTGTTACATACAAAACAAAAGATACTTGTCGAACACAGCGGACAACAATCATGGGTAAAGGAAACAACGCCTCCTCCAAATTGAGCGGCTTCCTATAATAGCTGATATTGAGCAGTACCTTGCTAATTGTTTAGCCCTCCTTTTGGAGAGGCCGGCCATTTGAAGTCCCCTCACAACCAACCTGTGCACGTGTCCTAGACTACCAAAGATAAAAACCAAAAGTTTACATCTGTGGCCTAGCTGAGAGATGGTCTGCTCTAGCTGATGATATTTTAGCACTTTGGTTATAGGAAGGCTTCCTCTAAGCTGTAATCAAAAGTACAGCCGACCTCGAGAATGAACACCTCCCTATGGTTTTCATTAACAACAATGACATACACACACACACACACACACACACACACACACACACACACACACACACACACACACACACACACACACACACACACACACACACACACACACACACACACACACACACACACACACACACACACACACACACACAAACAAACACATTAAAACACTCATCGTTGCCTCCTGATCCTGCTGTCTAACTTCTCTCTCTCTCTCCAGCTGGTAGTAGGTATCCTCCAGGCAGAGAACCTGCCGGCCATGGACATCGGTGGTACCTCTGACCCCTACGTCAAAGTATACTTGCTGCCGGAGAAGAAGAAGAAGTTTGAGACCAAAATCCAGCGCAAGAACCTCAGCCCTGTCTGGAATGAGAGCTTCGCTTTTAAGGTCTGTTCAGTTAGGAGTTATGACTAATTGACGCTTATAACAATACCTGCATTTGTCATTACATCTTCACGTTCCTTGCTGTCTGCTTGTCTTTACTTATTGGTCTCTCTATCTTTCTCTCACTCACACTCTCTCTCTCTCCTCTCTCTCCCTCACCCACCTTTCTCTCTCTCTCTCTCTCTCTCTCTCTCTCTCTCTCTCTCTCTCTCTCTCTCTCTCTCTCTCTCTCTCTCTCTCTCTCTCTCTCTCTCTCTCTCTCTCTCTCTCTCTCTCTCTCTCTCTCTCTCTCTCTCTCTCTCTCTCTCCAGATCCCCTACGCCGAGCTGGGAGGTAAGATTCTGGTGCTGCAGGTGTTCGACTTTGACCGTTTCGGTAAACACGATGTCATCGGTGAGATCAAGATCCCCATGAACAGCATCGACATGGCTCAGCCCATGCATGAATGGAGGGATCTGGACGGAGGAGAGAAGGAGGAGGTACTGTACGGAGAAGAGCTTTAAAGACATCATGAATGGTCATAATGGCGATATAATTAACAATAGATGATGTTCATCCGCACGCAGCTGGTAATCATTATAGAGACACTGTTGGTCTGCTCTGTTCTGATTCTAATTCAAGATGACGGCTGGATGGATCCTTACAAACATTCTCGTTTTACTTAAAACGTAGAACTAAGTATGTATCTGAAAATAATTGAGGGGACTCAGGGGAGAAATAGGCAAGTCAAGTTATAAGTGTAGTGTATATGCATAATATATACTCTGTTCTACAACCATGTTGCTGCATGTCAGCTACTTTGCATGTATCACTACTGCTAGCTATGACATCCAGTTGTATGTTGGTTACTTGTTCACATCATTTTATGAATGTTATTTAGTTCTATGCTATTTGCTTGTCCACAGATGCTAGACTTTAATATTTACCCTATCATTTATTGTTTGGGTTCATGCCATTTATTCTGATCTTGTACTTTAATAAGTTGCTTGTGAATATTTCAAGTGAAGTAATGCTTTGATTGATTGATGCGCTATCCAACTTATGACTCACTAAAGATAAGGCGTTAGTCAGTCAGTCTGTTTGCCCTCCAGTCTGTGTCTGTGTTTGTCTCTCATTCACTCTGTCTGTCTGTCTCTCCCTAACAGATAGAGAAGTTAGGGGACATCTGTATTTCTCTGCGTTACGTTCCGACGGCTGGTAAACTGACCATCAACATCATGGAGGCCAAGAACCTCAAAAAGATGGATGTCGGAGGACTGTCAGGTTAGAACGCACGCACGCACACACACACACACACACACACGCACAATATTTGAATATAGGTGAACAGAACAGATATCACAAACACAACCTAACATGAAGTGACAACAAACAATAACCCGACAAGGACTGACTGGAGAACAAGACAAATATACACATGAGGTCTGAGACACACACACACACGCACGCGCGCACGCGCAAACACGCACACTATCTTTAATTGGCATGCATATTCATAGCTTAATTTCATTTCTTCCACTCTTTCTCTGTCTCTCTCCCTCCCTCTGCCCCTGGTCTCTTTCTCTCTATCTGTCTCTCTGTCTCCAGATCCCTTTGTTAAGGTGGTGTTGCAGCACAACGGGAAGCGTCTTAAGAAGAAGAAGACAACCGTCAAGCCGAACACTCTGAACCCATACTTCAATGAGAGCTTCAGCTTCGAGATCCCCTTCTCCCAGATACAGGTAAATGCCAGCCAGCCAGGGGTCTGTTCTATAATCCCTACCGTTCCTCGACCTTCCATACTTAATACCCCCGTAGTATGACCCTTGTGCGATGGCGTATAAATTAATACCCTGTAGTATGACATTGTTGCTCGCCAAGAAGAACTGATCTACAAGCTAACAACTTATGACAATGCAGCGTGTTGTTAGCTTGCAGATCAGTTATTCTTGGCAAGTGACACCCTTGCGCATTGGCGTATAAATTAAAGCTGCAATGATTCTCTCTTTCCCCATGCAGAAGGTGCAGGTGTTGATCACTGTGTACGACTACGACAAGCTGGGCAGTAACGACGCCATCGGCAAGTGTTGGATCGGCTTCGGCGCCTCGGGCGTCGGCCTGCGCCATTGGTCAGACATGCTGGCCAATCCAAGGCGTCCAGTGGCCCAGTGGCACATGCTGTGTAATGAGGAGGAGGTGGATGCAGCCCTGAAGGCTCCTATCCGCTAAACACACAAACACACACACACACACACACACACACACACACACACACACACACACACACACACACACACACACAGTAGTCCTTAGTTACAGTTCAATGTTAATCTCTGTATCCTGATTATTTTATTTCCTCCCTATGGAATAGCTTTAGTTGAATGTTGTTACAGATACCGTATCTGTCTTTGATGCTGAATTGAATGGAGAGCAGTCTGTGGGTAACCTCATGGTCTGTGATTGTAAATATCTAAATAGCTGGGAAAAAAATTAAATGGTTTAAAAAAAAAACTCATTCATTTATTCTTACTGTTATTGACACGTGCACAGACACTGTTTGTATGTATGTATGTACATGTATGTATGTGTGTGTGTGTGTGTGTGTGTGTGTGTGTGTGTGTGTGTGTGTGTGTGTGTGTGTGTGTGTGTGTGTGTGTGTGTGTGTGTGTGTGTGTGTGTGTGTGTGTGTGTGTGTGTGTGTGTGTGTGCCTGCCTGATTTTTCACACACAGACAAAATCTGATCTACAAGCTCACAACTCATCAAGGAGCATAAATTAAGCATTAGAGAAGAAGCGAGAAGAGAGAGCAGAGAGAGCAGGGCACTGCCAAGACAGTGAGAATTCATGTTGCAGCAATTCTCCAGTAGAGGGAGCCCAATACACCCCTATGTAGTTCATGTAGTCTCATGTTTCTGGTGGGCAGTACAACTCCCCAGGGTGCTGGGGATGGGGGGCATGCTACTAGTTCTACATACTTACACCTAAAAACCTATCTTTGAAATGTTTTGTAGTTTTAGAAATATTAAAAGTTCAGGAAATTGGAAGTCAATAGAAGATTTTGGTACCTCACAAACATGACATTGCATGAACTTGATGGGTTATTTCCCCAAAATAATTAAAGGCACTTGGCTCATGAAAATGTCAAAGTACTCCAGCATTGAACTATAGGAGACCTGGGATTTGAACATGGAATCTCTGTGCTGAGAGCCTGATCATCAGACCACCAGACCATCGCTCAGTCACTCCCAACAGATATCTCTTGTATTGTTGAAGCGCTCTTTTGTATTTTAGCCTTCAGTTAGGTAAAGTTGAAAAGCAATGAATAGGAGGACTGGGATTCATTTTTTTGCAATGGCAGATTCGTCTGGTTTCCAGGCTAGTCTTTTGGTGGTTTTGAGTTGTTCTTTTGTATTTCATTTTCATTTCAGAGTGCTCCAGCAATGAACAATAGTAAGACTGGGACTTGGACTCTCCAAGCTGAAAGTCAGACCATTAGACCACCACACCATCATTCAGTTATTCTCAATATGTGTCTCTTAGCACTCTTGAAGTCTTCCGTTGTATGTTAGAGTTCAGTCAGTAAAGTTTAAATACTCCAGCATTTAAAGCTGCATTATGTAACTTTCCTGTTCGACCCCACATTTGTCTTTTAGTGCTTTTGAGTTCATTTGTAATTTAGCTGGCAAAACGTTAGAATACTCAAGCATTTGGTTCAACTACGCATCTGTAGCTTGGGACTTGGCAATGGAAACTCTCTGCTGAAAGACAGAGTATTACTACATCATTACTCAGTCAATGACTTAGCACTTTTGACTTATGTTAACATTGAATAATTCACAGCACTTTTGCATTCAACCACAGTAGGTCTGGGACTTGAACATGGAAATCCAGTGCTGAGAGTTTGAGCATTAGTCCACTACACCATCACATCTTTGATGTATAGAAGTTGTCTTCTAGTGTTTTTGAAGTGTTCTTTTGGACTGGCCAGCAAAGACCTTGACCAATGACCTTTTTACACGGTTTAACATCATACTATGTCATTGGCCCATTTGTAAATGGAAGCATATAGGTGAACATTCAGTGAAAATAGGAAAAATTTGACCAAAAAATACAAGATCTATAAGTTCACAAGTTTGTGAGCTTGTAGATCTGCTTTTATTTGTATATCGTTGCTGTCGGGCATCTGGCGACCTGTAGCATTGGGTCATTGGTCTGTCAATTAAGGGTAGATCACCACAGAATAGAGCTCTATTGTGTGTTTCAAATGCAGCTGCCTCACAAAACCACAGAAGAGTGATCTCATGAGTTTCATTTCAAAATGAGATATTTGGTGTCTGATAACTGGAAACAGTCACTGACATGAAAATCACACTAGTACAGAGTATATGTTTGGTGTTATCTGAGCGCTTTCACTGTTATGTTATAGGATGTAATGATATGTTGGCTACATGGGAAATAAGGTGTAGTAAACAATAACAATACTATTATATACATATTTAATGAAAATTATACTTGACTTTTATGTATTTTATGCCACATCGCCGATTTCATACTCTGCAAGTCATTTAGAATAATACAAATAAATGTTAAAATAATTAAAAATACTTATTTAATAGAACCTGAACCCACTTGTGCATCGTAAGTAATTAATAATGAAGAATTAACATAACACAGTGTCAAATTAGCTAGATTAGAGGAAAATTTATTTTAAAAACTATTTTTTTTGGCGCGCGCGCTCTGCATGCGGGGGACCCCCTCTAGCCTCAACCCAGATTTGCGCCGCTGCTCTGCACCACAGTTTTACTAAGTTGGTTGGTTGGGAGGGGATCCGGACCTTTGCCTTATTAAAAAAAAATGTTTTGGACCTTCAAGATTTGTAGTTGAGTACCCCTGATATACAGCCTGTTGGCAGGCTTCACTAAAGCTATGCTTTTGAAAAACAAATAAATGAGAAGGATATTTTATTCCCCCTTTTTCTCAGTTGTCAATGTGCACAACGTCAACTTCACCTTCCCGCAACCCCACTTGTTGCCCCCACCCATAGTTTGAGAACCTCTGGTGTACTGTACATACTACATACACATACAATCTAACTCAAAATCCTCTCCGAGATTGAGTTTTATTAATCAATACATTCTTATAATTTAGCATTCTGCAACATGCAGTGACCATGGACAGCTGTGGACACAACATTCATCTGCTTTCTTCTTTTTCCTCATGTATTTGTATCTCTTCTTCCTTTTTCTCCTTCTCCTTCGTAATTACTTCCAGCGTCCGCCCACCTTTCCTTTTCCATGGATCTTTTTACTGTGGGAGGCAGGAAGAGACAGATATAGATGGAGGAAACAACCCAGACGGTTATCACCGTAGGTTTATAAAAACACAAATTGCCTCATAACAAAGACATAAGTAAATTTGTTGAGGTAGCATATAATGTGTGCATCTGCCATGGCTACCCACAATTTTTGGGCGTGTGAGATTCTGTTGAGCAACACAATGATCTGTTGAAAAGAACACGAGGAGAAACATTTAAGTTAGATTAATAAAAATGTACATTACATTACATACATTCTGACAGCATGGTAGAGAGAGAGAGAACGAGGGAGAGAGAGAGAGAGAGAGAGAGAGAGAGAGAGAGAGAGAGAGAGAGAGAGAGAGAGAGAGAGGAGATTATTGAAGAGTAGAAATGAAAAGACAAAGATCCTGAGTGGGATTCGAACGCAACTATTGATCAGTACAGAAAATTGCTGAGTCACCAAAATGGAGTCCAGTACCTCATATTTCTGGTGTTTCATGTGTTCTATTAAGTCAAACTTGTCCGATTCCAGCTGATAAATACAGTTCCACATCTCTTGGGCGCGTTGCCTAGGAGACACGTACAGATTATAATCTGGTCTGGAGTGTTGATTTAACTCTGTACCTGCAGGGTTGCATTTGTATATTTTTATATAAAAATGACTATTTTGATCAAACACATTTTAACCCCATATACTTCTTTGACCAGAGTCTTGACCTTTTTTCCATCTACACCAAATCTCTTCTGCATTTTTTTTTCACCAAATGTGATTCTAGGGTTCATGTGGTTAAACATTTGAAGCTGTGACCAGGAGTGTCCATAATGCTGCTTTAGTGTCATTGGTTAACTGCCTGTGGTGCGATTGGTTGAGACTGACCTAAGTTCATCCTCCCTCAAATTGTCGGCGGCCAGTGGCTGTCGTCTGTCAGCCAGTGTCTTCTTTTTAATCTCTCTGCCTGTCATACGCTTTCCTCTCTTGGATTCAGCCTGGGAAGAGACCACACACACACAGACACACACACACACACACACACACACACACACACACACACACACACACACACACACACACACACACACACACACACACACACACACACACACACAGTAAATGTTTTGGAAAAATCTTGCAATATGTTCAACATTTTCACCTATAATGACACGCCTAAAATAGGGATGCCAGGGTGAAAGTGCTTAAAGGACCACTTCACCCATTTTCAACCTATCTTCATATAATTGGTCTTCACTAATGCTCATGATAAAATGGTACCATTTCCCCCCCTACTCACTCTGTGTCTCATAGGAGGGCTGTGGACACTTCAGAAACCTGACTACCAGTGACATCATCTTTAGGCAAGTTTTTTTTCTTCAAACCAGATAAAAAAAAGAAATCTATTTTATTAACGCGAAAGCAATGGCTTCCATTATAGCATACTAATAGCATGGATTCCCCATCGATGATGTCACTGGTAGGCGGGTTTCTGAACTGTCCACAGCCCTCCTCTGAGACACAGACCGAGTAGACCAAAATGGTACCATATTATAATGAGCATTAGTGATTAGACCAATTATATGAAGATAGGTTGAAAATGGGTGAAGTCGTCCTTTAACTTGATGTTGATCACTGAAGAATCATGCATTCAAATTTCACACAATTCCACAACAGCAGCGGCAGTAAACTGACCTTGGACAAGAAGCCTCCGAAGTTGGCTCCCATGTTCAGAACCTTCTTCTTCTTGGCGTCATCATCAGCCTTCTTCTTGTCCTCCTCGTCCTCCTTCCTCTGACGCTCCTCCTGAAGGATGGGAGGAGAAAGGAATGAACAGGAACAACTTCAATTCAACATTTACTTTACTATTTGTATATATGTATGTATGTATGTATGTATGTATGTATGTATGTATGTATGTATGTATGTATGTATGTATGTATGTATGTATGTATGTATGTATGTATGTATGTATGTATGTATGTATGTATGTATGTATGTATGTATGTATGTATATATGTATGTATGTATGTATGTATGTATGTATGTATATATGTATGTATGTATGTATGTATGTATGTATGTATGTATGTATGTATGTATGTATGTATGTGTATGTGTATGTGTGTGTGTGTGTGTGTGTGTGTGTGTGTGTGTGTGTGTGTGTGTGTGTGTGTGGTTGTGTGTGTAATATATGTATGTGTGTGTGTGTGTGTGTGTGTGTGTGTGTGTGTGTGTGTGTGTGTGTGTGTGTGTGTGTGTGTGTGTGTGTGTGTGTGTGTGTGTGTGTGTGTGTGTGTGTGTGTGTGTGTGTGTGTGTGTGTGTGTGTGTGTGTGTGTGTGTGTGTGTGTGTGTGTGTGTGTATGTGTGTGTGTATGTGTTGTGTACACTACCGCAATCCTGTTCTGTCTGTCCTTCTCCTTCTCTGTCCTGACCCTCTGGATCTCAGCTCTCTCTGAACGACGATTCTCCTGGTGGAGGGAGAGAAGGAGGGAGAGAGAGAGCGAGATGGAAGAAAACAACAATGGATCAAATAAAGGAAGGAAAGACAACAGGACCAAGGGACACATTTGACAAATATATATATATATATATTTTAAAGATGTATTTTTGGGCTTTTATGCCTTTATTGACAGGACAGTAGGCTGACAGGAAATGGGGAGAGAGAGATGGGCAGTGACATGCAGCAAAGGCCGTCGGGATTGGGACTCGAACTCAGGACACGCTGTCAGGCTACACTGAGCCTAGGTGCCAAATTTGATAAATATTTAATCATAATTATTGTTATTGTTGTTATTATTAGGCTATTATTATTATGATTATTATGATTATTATTATTATCAATAGTAGTATTCTAAAGATGTTGAACTACTTTTTAACCACTTTCAACCTGGTGTGTATTTTGGGCATGTCATTATAGGCAACATTTTTCTTCTTTTAAAATCAAGCATATGAGCATTTCTGCATTATGCGATAGCATCTAATTATCAAACAAGGAAAGGAACTCACGATACGATCCTTCAGGCCGATAAGCTCCTCTTCTTCCTTCTTCCTCTGCTCAAAGTGAACGTCGATCAGTGTCTGGAGCTCACAAAAATCCTTCTCCATGCGCTTCCTGTGGATGTCCTGAAAGACAAAGGGAGGAATTAAAGCGTAATTAAAGAATGAAGGACAGAGAGGGACAGATGTCACGTTTGGGAAGGAAGAAGGGAGGGGAGAGTGAGTGAGTGAGTGAGTGTGGAGGGTAGTGGTTGTGGGAGGAAAGTGAGGGGATAGAGGAGGGTGATACAGGGACACGGGACAACAGAAATGACAGAATGACAGAATGCAACATATAAGATATAAGGAAGACCAACAAATCTCTTCTGGTCACTCACATCAAAATCAACTCTGTCCCCCTCAGGTATCTTTAGAGAAGCCAGCTGGGGCATCAAGGGTCTATGGACATAATGAAAGAAACGGAAAACTTATGAGACAGCTGCAGAATAATGATTCAGACAATCAACAAAACTTTCCAGTTGAATTTTCATCAAGCGTGTGTATACTAAAAGAACAAACAATAAAATCCTCATCAAAAGCTCAAAAGGTATAAGATATCAAAAAGGTACATGCTTAAGTCAAGTCCGAAGGTAGCTGAACATTTAAAAGTTGAAATGGAGTAAGTTAAAGCATGTTGAAGTAGTAGAGCTGCAAATTTGCAATAAAAAATGTGTTTGAGAAAAGCGTTAAAAAGTTAAAGGACGACTTCACCCATTTTCAACCTATAAACATATAATAGGTCCTCACTAATGCTCATGATAAAACTGTACATTTTTTTTCTAGTCTGTGTCTCATAGGAGAGCTGTGGACAGTTCAGAAACCCATCTACTGTACCAGTGACAACATCGATGGGGAATCCAAGCTAATAGAAACGGCAGGCTTTATATTCCTGGAAAGTTGCAATGCAATAATAGAAGCCATTGTTCTCGCGTTAATACAAATCAAAATAAAATGTTTTAAATCTTGTTGAAAAAGAAAATCCTGCCTAATGATGATGTCACTGGTAGACGGGTTTCTGGTCCTCCTATGAGACACAGACCAAGTAGATTTTTTTTTTACCATTTTATCATGAGCATCAGTGAGGGCCTATTATATGAAGATAGGTTGAAAATGGGTGAAGTCGTCCTTTAAATATTTCAAGTACGCAATTATTTTCAAAAAGTTGAATAGCTCCCGGCTACCGAACAACAAAAAATGTAACGTTTTAAACTTTGAAGGGGGTTTGTTGCTGGAAGTATGAAGGGCAGAAAAAGTGGGTATAGTAAATAAATGGTAAAATAGCCTGGAAAATAGTGCCTCCATATAGTGCCTTCGTTAAGTGATAACGGATTGTATTTTTGTACATGTAGGAATCAGCAACAAACTGATTCCTATACACGAGAAAGATGACAGAAAACCTTTAAGGTCATTATTTCACATCTTCAAAACTGGCATTGAGTACCAGGGCATTGTTTAAACAAAGCCAGCTAACTTGTGTTGCTGTCCCTGTGCTTGTCTCTTCAGGTTGCATCAAGAATTCAGATTTCTCCGACATCATTATGCAACGTAAGGCATTAATGTAAAAACTGGAGAAGACACCACTTAAATGCACCACTCGCAGTCAAACATGAAAGCTAAGAGGACAAGTTGAACGTACTTGGGCTTAGGGCGTTCCTCCTCTGTGAAAGAGAGAGAGAGAAAGGGGAGATGGATAAGAGAGATGGGAAGAGAGCAATAAGAGCAGAGTGCAAGTGAGAAAGAAGAAATGAGAGAGAGAAGAGAAAGAAAATAAAGGTGGGAGAGCAATGGAGAGAAAGGAATATATGAATAAAATGACTCAACAAAAGTATTTATGTGAAAACCAGCTGGCAGTTTAATCCATCCTAGATGATCCTGTTCAGAGAGACCAATGAGTAAATGTAAAACAAATGTAAAACATATCATGCACATTAGTAAACACTTTCAAGTTAACAGATTTAAGAGTGGGAGACTATATGAGATTAACATACGACAAAGTAAACACAACTTTGAAGAAAAAACACAAGGTAATACAAGTAAGCAATAACAAGTGTAAGTAAATAAGTGTGCCCAAAAAACAGCATCAATATACTGTACACAGGCATTGGTGTAGCGAATTACCATAGCATATTATAATTTAAATAATTTAGACTAAAAATAATCAGACCATCTGTTGGGTATGTTGGATAATCACTGAAGGAGGTACTAAAGAAAAGGCCATATACATGTACATACAGTATGTGGATTGTACACTGTCAGACGTTTTTGGCATTTTGGTCTGAGGGAGGTGCTAGAGGAAAGGCCATGGGATCACCAAAATCTGTACAAATTCCATGGCAACCTAGCCAGCAGATTTCAAGCTATCTTGGTTGTGAATACACAACCATTATTACGTTTATTAGATGCAGCTCTAAGGTCAGCCTTATGCAGGCTGCTATGTTTTTAGCCTTCTATTTTAACCTGAACTGGAAAACAACATCAGTCTAGGGTTTCATGCCCCTTTAATGTCAATTACTACTAGTCCCTACTGGGCACGGGCAGTTTTCAAAACCTGCCTAAGCATGACACAGTCAGGGTCGGCCACTTTCTCATCACTCCTTTGCTCCACAGGAATAATGCAATTTTTTGAAAGGCTTTTGGGACAAAGTACAAAGAAAAGTAGTAGAGCGCCGTATAATGTGAGTGAAACACAATCGCTCACCTTCCTCCTGGGCATCTTGTTCTGAATGGCCACCCAAAGAACGAATTGATGGAGGGAGAGAGGGAGGATACAGGAATGGTGGGATTATGTTAGTGGTTGGTAAAGAAGGGGAGGGAACGAATAGATTAAGGGAAGGAGATGAACATACCACAATATTTTGGATTTACACAAACTATAGACACATTAGAAAGATTGAATGCTCATAATTAACTAGAAGAAAGGAGGGAGAGGCAGAAATTGGTGTGGAAAGGTTGAACAGAGAGCTGCATTGCATATTTGATGCTACGGCACATCAACAGCAAGCTCAGATACAGTACTATGATGTCTCATGATGCTACATGAAGGGCCACACAATTGTCTACTAATAACAATTACTAATGTGAAGCACCTTGTATTTTTATTGTGCACACATGTAATTCGGCTTTATACAGTTTGGAATCATGGATTAATATATTCTGTTAACCTGATTTGTCCTGTTAACCTCATAGAATTATAGTTATTCCATACTTTATTTATAAATAACCCAAATATTGTGAGGTTCATTTTAGTTCAACTATCATTGAGCTTAGAGCTTAAATATTCTCATCAGTTACATAATTGCCCTAAAATATTAATAACTGGCAGAACGATTCAATTGGGGGAGAAAATTGTAAATGGAAAAAAGATACTGAATATTGTCTGAGACAGTCAATGTTAGCCTACTGGTGGAGAGACTGAACCCTCAGGTAAACACACTACCTCTCACCTTCCTCCTGGTCGCATTCCTCTGCACGGCCGGCCCAAGAACGACGGAGGGACAGGCGAAGGACAAATGAAGGTTGGGGATGAATTAGGAACATTTAAGGAAGATGGGGAAACGAAGGGAAGAATGAGACAAAACAAAGAAGCAAGGAGGAATGAAGGACATACAGCAAGACAATTAGAGGAACAAAATAGAAAGGAGAAGGCAGACAAAGTGAAACAAACAAAAAGAGAACAGTAAGGAGAAAGAAGGATAAGAGAAGGGTGGAAGGGATGAAAGGAGAACGAGTTAATGTTATAAAGCCAGCAAGTTCAGAAAACTACAATTTCCCATCAAGCAATGAAGGGCCATTCCATTGATGGCTAATGCAGCAGCTAGTGCAGGAAACATTATGTACAAGGTCAATGTACATATAGTGTGTAATCACAAATGTACATATGAATCAAATGCAGCATTACTGGCAAAATCAACTCTACAGAATTCTAATAAAAATAAAAAATAAAAATAAAAATATATATATATAATAATATATATATATATAATATATAATATATATTCCAACCCACTGCGTTTACCTTCTTTACAAAGATTGTTTCCACCAAGACAACTGCGGACCTGCCAACCTGCCATGTCCCCTCTGCCCTCCAGAAATGATGTAATTGACAAAGCCAGTCCCTCCCATCCTCTCTGTTATTAACAACTCCCCAGTGGTACCATTACAAACCAGTGGTGTAAAGTAACTACGTACTTGTACTCAAGTACTGTACTTAAGTACAATTTTGAGGTATTTTTACTTTACTAGAGTATTTCCAATTGTCTATACTTTTACTTCTACACCACTTCATCTCAGATGCGTTGTGAGCTTGTAGATCTGCTATTTTCAAACATTTTAGCTTTTACTTTTGATACTTTAAGTTCATTTTGATACCAATACTTTTGTACTTTTACTCAAGTAAATTTGGAACACAGGCCTTTTAATAATTTAATAATGAGTCTTTTAATAATGTGGTATTGCTACTTTTACTTAAGTTAAAAAAATAATGATGTCATTGACAAAGCCAGTCCCTCCCAGTCCCAGCATCCTCTCTGTTATTAACAACTGGTGGTACCGTTACAAACTTCAAGGACAATGGAAAACGTAAAAAAAATCTAACTCTATATATATATATAACTCTCATCCTGACTTGCCTACAGGGGTGGAAGAAGTACTCAGATGTTTTACTTAACTATTTAAACCCCAGCATCCGTATTTTCATGCCAATACCTTTGTACTGAAAATAGCAGATCGACAAGCTCACAACGCGTACGCTATGAGCTTGTAGATTTGCTATTTTTTTACATTTTTGAAAAATCTTGAATCATTAAAAAAAATAATAACACAAATCTTTTCGTCTGGGGGTCCCTGGCACAAAACATTTTCAGATGGGGGTCCGCAGCCAAATACATATAATTTTGGGGGTCCTTGACACAAAAAAAGTTTGAGAACTAGCCTACTGACTTGTAGAATCAGTCTTAATTGATGGCAAGCTAAGCTAGCCACGTTGAATGTTGTTGTGAATTTCATAACTATATCAGATTATGACTGATTCCCACCATTGGCATGCAACAGTCGTATCGACAGCAGCTGATGGCGACGAGCAAGGCACGCCTCATGAGCCTCAGGCCATAATGTCTGCATTGTTGTTCAGAAGCGTGCACTGCAACATGCTGCTACGCCACACCGGATAAAACTCCTGGTTGTTAGTGGGTCCTGTCGATAAATACAGTGTGAACTGAACTGCCTAAGATCATAAGAATATCCTACCTGGATCCTGTTTTAGGGTGAATTTCCCCTTTAAAAGAATTAGAAGCATTAGCGAGCAATGAGAAAAATAATATATATATATATATATATATATATATATATATATATATATATATATATATATATCTGTGTTTAATTAATTAATTTATCCCAATGTAGTTGAAAGACAATACCTAGGTTGTATCTCAATAGGACTCTATGCTGTAATAATACACTCAGATGAATATAAAAATAAATCTGGTTGTTTTAAATGTTTCCAAACATGGTTTGACTGCATTCTTTTCCAGCCATCCCAAGATATTGCTGTTTCTGTATAAACATGACTTGATGCCCTATAAAAGACACAGGCGAGGTACAGTGGGATTTTAAGCCAGTTGAAAATGGCACAGCAAACTGAGTTCTCACTCTACCTTCATACTCTTGCAGCTCTTATAGCCGGGACGAGCACAGTTTCAGCCATTGTGAAAGCAGGACAGAAGAAACATTGACAGGTGAGAGTTAATGCAGCATACTGTAGC
The DNA here is from genome assembly GCF_963280865.1 of Gymnoscopelus braueri. Classification (NCBI taxonomy): domain Eukaryota; kingdom Metazoa; phylum Chordata; class Actinopteri; order Myctophiformes; family Myctophidae; genus Gymnoscopelus; species Gymnoscopelus braueri. Next base: position 31,680,220 of record NC_137615.1, read on the forward strand.
ATATTAATCACTGTTTTGCAACAAAAACAAAACAACAAAAAAGATGGGAACCCCTGAGTTTGTTTCAGATTCTGAATATGATGTGTGGAGTCAACAGTAATGCATATTTCCCTTCCTTTGTTTACACTTACTGGTGAGCCCCAGGGAGCTCACACTTCCCTACACTTACATTTTAGACATTTAGCTCACGATTATACCCAGAGCGATTATTATACCCAAAGTAAGACAATTTACTGGACTACTGGACACCCAGAGGCTTCCACTGCAGGTCTTGGAGGACGACATGCTCCCTCTCCTCCTTTCTTACCTCCTGCATCTTCCTCAGCCTGCTCTGCCTCTTCCTCCTCTTGTATCTCTGTGTCTTCCTCTGGCTCTGATAAAAAGAGAGAGTGAGAGAGGGGGTGAAAACGCAAGCAAAAAACTAAAATGAGACAGATTAAGGAAATACAAAAAGTACACTAGAGAATTGCTCAGCAGAGCACAGACCTCCACCAAGGGGACAGTTTGTCTACAAGGTTTAGTTTAGATGTAGTTTAGTTTAATGCACACTATACAACGGACAATTACATTGATAATAAAAATAACAATAAAAATTAAAAAGTGCGCTTCTCGGAATGCAAACATTGTCTCCGACTCTCCGGCCTGGCAGAGACAAAACTTATCGTAGTTATGGTGCAGGAGTCCTCTCCTTGTCAAACAACACACAATGGGCAATATACTATAACTTATTGATGCATGAGAGATGATGTGACCAGTGAATCAGTTCTTCTTGGGCCCATGATAAAGCTTTTTTCAGTATCGTGATGTGATGTTAAGTTAATCTGTTCAGATGTTATGTGCAATTATGTGAAATGTCACGCCCACTGCCACGCACCATTTCTACAATCAGCATATACGGTTAACCAGGTGAAGATATTACTACAGTGCTACTGCTAATTGTTTTGAAAGCATTATCCGCATGCATGGTCATAGACACAGTGCTCAAATACCTTTGAGCACAGTCTTCTACATGTGAAAGACAAAGTGAGTGAGTTTGAGAGCAAGAAATGTGAATTCCATATAACTTACCCTCTGTCTCTTCCCTAAAGTCACAGAGGAGGAAAAGAAAGGAGGACAAAATGTGTCATTTATTGCCATTTTTATAAAAACACTGAAATGGTGGTAATAAGAGAGCATTGTACTCACTCGTACTCCTCTTCTACATCTGACATGGCTGAAACAAACAAAAAATCATAAATCCAACCAATAACATGAAGAACTTTGGTAAAAGCCCAGTCCAGATCGGCGAGAATCTGGCTGGTCACCCAATTGGTCACCATTGTCAAGGCGGTGAAACAACAGCCCCCTCCCAATAAAAAATATTTTGGGAACCCCCGAAACCCCCCACAGTTTGAGAACCAATTTGGTAAATGGTACCAGAGCATCAGGGCCTGATGGAGCAGAGGCTCTGGGACAGTTTATATTCATAGTTTATAAGACTCCTGAACTCAAAACTGTGACATGAGGACAGTGACTCCCAGACACCATCACACATTCAGGCAGAAACACATGTGCATCCATAGTATTAAAGGACGACTTTAACCTGTCTTCATATAATTGGTCCTCACTAATGCTGATGATAATATGGTACAATTGTTTTCAAAATAATCAAAACTGAATGAGGCAGTGTCTGGAGTTGATAGAGCAGGCATTAACTTCTTCAAGGCTGCCCTCCCAGAGCTCATCAGGGTGGACCTCCCGTTTATCCGTTCCTGTCCGTTCGCCTTCTTCTACCACACCAGCCGTGCATTTGCCTCCACACTATGCATAAATAACAACACACACACAGTCTCTCTCGCAGGTGACACCTTCTTGGCAGGGATACAAGTCAAGAAGACTGATGGAGCATCAACAGGTGAGAATGTGACAAGGGTTAAAGAGAAAGAAAGAGAGAATTTCTCTCTCTTCCCTGTATCACTCTGCAAGGACTCTGCAGAACTGGACCCTTGGTGAATGTGAAGTCCAAAGTTCCCATTTTCTAGTGTTTGACCACTTTTCTCTTTTTCCTTTTTCTCTCCCTCCCTCGCTCCTACAGTACCCAGAGTAGATTAAATAGATTCATTTTTGACCACTTTGAGACCTTCTAGATCTATGTGTGACCTTTGACATGCTAACTGTTCCATTACTGACACAAGTTAGAGTTTTCTATAGTTTGCTAATGGTTCATTTACATTTTGGGGGGTAATTCTAAGAGCTGAGAGAACTGTGTTGAGTGTTCTTTAAAATAATAACATTTTGTTGACATATTGCATTTGAAAATTCATCACATTTAAGTCCCTTAATGTCCCTCTTTTCTGTCTTTATTCCTGTTACTTTCCCATCTTCAAACCAGAGTGGGAATTTTCCAAAACAGAAAAACACCACAATTAGATTTTTTTTCTCCAGACAAACAGAGATCAATTAATTGTAAGCCCATGTCCGCATTTAAAAATAAAAGTCCCTTAATGAAACTCTCCCTTTGTCCATTGTCTCCCTTCTCTCAACCCCCCAAGCTCTCTCCATCTTCTGTCATCTGTAACAATTTATAGCATCTCCTCGTTGACTGGGTGAATTTATAGCGATGACAACTGTCATCGGCTGTCCTTTCACTTCCGTCCTCGCTGTTGACTAGCGGGAAATTCTATTCCATTTAAATGGGGATTGGGGAAACAAACAGGGGGAACCAAAACAAGGCGGCTCCGCCAAACCGGAACCCGCAACTTCCGTAAATATAATCGCTTTTTTCCCCCAGTTGGCCTAGACCGGATCACACAGGCCTTTAATAACTAATACCAGGCTTTCCTCCGAGGTGGAAAGACTGGTGATGCGAGGTTACATTGGTACAGTAACTGCCCAATAAAACCACCATCTCCTACTGTTGGCCACTGAGCAGCTGAGTAAAGTGCCTTGCTCAAAGGCAATTTAAAGTTAAATTAACTCTGAAAAGTGCAACAATTGACCTACTGTACGCGGGTCGATTTATATACTTTCAGAATTAACACTCTTGAGTTATTTTTTCTTGTGGCGTAGAGAGGAAGGGAGTAATGGAGAGTGAGAGGGTAATGGATAGATGGACAGAGGGTGTGTGATTTTGTGGTTTTGTAGTGTTTAGAGAAGTTGTCAAAAAACACATATGTGGAAAGGTTGTGGAAAATATACCAGTTAAAGGTTATATGCTAAATAACTTGTTTTATTGAAAAGGTTACACAGTATGACTATAACTAACTAATGCAGGGTGCATTTCATCCCATGGGCGGGGCCATCGGTAATGATCCATGAAGAGCTTAATGGAGAGAGCAAGACGAGGCAGAGAGAACGAGGGGATTTGGGAGAAGAGTCCAGTTACACCAGCACGCGCACACAGGCATTAACTGGAGCATTGTAATGGGTTAATTTTAGTCCAGGGTGCTTTTGAATGTTTGTGTAAGAATGCTTAGAGTGTGTTAGAGTGTGTGTGTGTGTGTGTGTGTGTGTGTGTGTGTGTGTGTGTGTGTGTGTGTGTGTGTGTGTGTGTGTGTGTGTGTGTGTGTGTGTGTGTGTGTGTCGTGCTGTGCCGGTAGAGTTGTGGTGTAATGGGTTAACGAGTCCATCACTCTGGCATCATTCTAACTTCTCTTTTAAGTTCCATCTCTGCTTCCTTCTCCTTTTTTCTATTCATTAATTATATTCCTCTCATCTTAATTTGCTTGGGCTCACTCTCTTCCCATCTTAAATTTGGTCTCTCTGCCTTTCCTATCCCTCAGCTTTCCCTATCTTCTCTTCTTCTCTCCTCTCAGGAACAGAGACTCTTCACTCTTGTGATTTACTCTCAATTCTTCTCCTTTGTTTTCTTCCTTCATCCCTTCTTTCACTCTTCCTCCTCACACACACACACACACACACACACACACACACACACACACACACACACACACACACACTATCTGCATACTGGACACAGGCAGGTACAGTATGCAAGCTTGCATGCCTGGATGCACGCAGACACGGACAAATATTTGCATATGCATCAATGCACATGTGCAAAAACATTTGCTAAACATTGCTACGCATAAGACCGTTAGATTAATCACATGCATACGTACACACACACACACACACACACACACACACACACACACACACACACACACACACACACACACACACACACACACACACACAGGTTTGGTTCACTCCACCTTCTTTAGCTACAGTATACAGTATGTGCTCAAGTTAACAGAATTTAATCATACACACAATCACACTTCTACATGCAAAAAGTACACAAATGATATATAGACCACAGACACGCACACAAAATAGGCAGACAAGAAATGTCTCCCAATCAGAATAGTACAAAAACTTTCCCAAACAGAATAGTTTTTCTTTAAAACCTCTACTCTTTGTAGTTTTCTAAGACAAGCGTTTGTTGGGGACTTTGACCTTTTGATCACTGGTGATGATCTCAAAGCACTGGCAGAGACTTTGTCTGGCATGCCCCGTAGATGACTAACTAGCCTAACTGAACAACTAGCTGCCTCGCCCATGACAGCCATGCCAGTTTCTTTGGTGAATATTTTACTTTCGTATTTGGGGTCAGAAGCTATCCAGCTTTGATTGGGATGTCCACTTCAGCTAATCTTGAAAACAAATAATCACTAAACACAATAATTATACTGTGCAGCCCTTTTGAAAATGTCTTGAAATATAAATGTTGCCCAGATTGAAAGCCGACATCCAGGCAGAATTATCACAACGAACACTAGAGTGCACAAGTGGGCAATTCCTGGGTTTTGATAATTAGGCACAAATGTGATTATTTTCTTTTTTATATTTTTTGCACATTGTCAAATTGTATGTACTTACTACTGAGCAAACCTTCCAGACTTTTTCAAGACTTTCACCAAAATGCCGGTACCGAGCACTTACTAGGGTTGAATATGAGGAATATAGGATATACAGTATAAGAAAAAGGTGGATTTATCCATCATCTGTCTCACTCAAATTCCATAGAGGTCGAATCAAACATATATATGGAGAATTCAATTCATTCTCCATATATCTGACAACAGTATAGCATCTGCAAAATCTCTCAAGGTTGTTTCAGGTGGAAGCTAGGATCCCTTTTTGAATAAAACAAACTAAAAGATTACACCGGAAAATTAAGGTGCCGACAGCAAAAAAGGCAAATATTTAGTGGGCTTAGCTTTCGGTTATTTTTTTTTATTTTATTTTTAATCCACTTCAGTCATGAAGGAATAGATTAATAGAGATGAGGCAGGTTAAAAACACTTACAAGCCTCAAAACATCTGATACATTAATTATGTCAACAGGATCACAAAATGCTAGTGTATGACCGGAAGGTTGCTGGTTTGAATCCCTAGAATGGCTGGGTGAAATGAACAAGAATCACCCTCCACTCTGTGCCAGTGACTAATAATGATGCCCTTGTGCAATACACTTGCACACACTCAACACAGAACATGTAGCAAGGAAAACACAGAAAACAATGGCAAGCAGAAAGAATGATGGGCAGACAGACAGACATACCTGGGGTTAAGGTGTGAGTTGCTGCCCTGTAAGAGATAAAGGCTGAACAGCCAGACAGACTGACAGAGGAACACACAAAAGAATGGTTATTGTAGAAGCAATAGGAGCTTTATACAGGGAGAAAGGGGTAGGTACTGTGTGTGTGTGTGTGTGTGTGTGTGTGTGTGTGTGTGTGTGTGTGTGTGTGTGTGTGTGTGTGTGTGTGTGTGTGTGTGTTTTGAGCATCTGAGTATGCATGACAAGAATAGACGGATCTGTGTGGGTATTGTATCGTTTCCCATGAGTTCTGTGTGCGTACATGTGTCGTATTGGACGGATGATCTCATGTCTTGTGTGTGTGTGTGTGTGTGTGTGTGCGCGTGTGCGTGTGCGTGTGTTTGTTGTAAGAATGATTCTGTGCCTGTGCTTAAGTGCATGTTAGACTAATAGACACATTTCTGATAAATGTGCATACTGATGGAAAGATTGTCCATATTATGCAGATGTGTTTTAAAACAATCAGTGTTGATTGAACAATTCTTCATGTGTCATTGTGTCTTGTAAATATGAATCTGTGTGTGTGTGTGCGTGTGTGTGCGTGTGTGTGTGTGTGTGTGTGTGTGTGTGTGTGTGTGTGTGGGCTGGGGGCCACGGCTGGATTAGGTGCACAACAGTGGTGCAGAAAGACAAGCATCACCCAGGATTAAAGAGAAACAGAAGGATGACCTCACCGAACAAATGCAGGCGTGAACAGCACAGGTGGAGTGGGGGTTGACAGACCAGAGGTGGGTGTGTGTGTGTATGAGTGAGAGAGAGCGAGAGAGAGACCTAGAGACAGAGACCTAGAGTCTGTGGTAGGACAAAGACAAATTTCATGAGATTGAAAGAGACATGCGTACAGTATATACTGTGCTGGACAGAGTACAGTATACAGGCTATGGAGGCAAAGATAATGGAAAGAGGGATAGAGAAGGGGAGGTCTTGACTATCAGAGGCATATACAGATAAGACAGCATAATGAAGGAGATGGGAGATGGAGTGAAAGGACCCAGGGGGGTGAAGAGAGGGAGACGGGGATCAAAGAGGAGATAGGGATCAGGCGTCAGACAGATGGACGGATGAGTAGTGCACATCCCGAAATAGAAGAGTGACTATTTCATTCCCGGTTTCCATGAAGGGCTTCTGCGCTTCACAGAAGCACACACACAGAGACAGACAGACAGAAACACATATAGACAGAGAAAGACAAACAAACACACCCACACACACAGAGATAGTCAGATAGATCATGGGTTTTCAACTGGTGGTCCGTGGACCACTGGTGGTCCGTGAAGGTATTGCATGTGGTCCCTGACCATGCATTTACTAATGTAGGAAAGTGAAGATTTGTATTTTATTTTATTTTATCGTCCACTAGTTGAGAAACAGTGCAGTAAATTACCTGGTGACGTATGATGATGTGTCAATGTTGTCAGTTACTGGGAAGTCGGATGTCAAGAACTTCCAAAGAAATTGGAAGTTTAGAATCTTGTACCGGAACAAAGCAAAGCAAAGCAAAGCAAAGCAAAGCAAAGCAAACATTGTACCGGATTGCATGGTTGAGTCACCATTATTAGGAAATGTTCCCATAATCAATCACATGTGTCAGGTTGCTCATACATATGAATCAGTTAACATGAGTTTAATATGGAAGGTTAAGAGAACAGAATAAGGGCAACCATGGGAAAGGAATAGATCAGTGGTTCTCAATCTTTTTGGAGCTCTGGACCACTAGCATATCTCAGTTAAATAATGACTGTTAAGGACTTGATTTAATTCACCTCGAATTAACAAATTAAATTAAGCCATATAAAATATATTTCATTTAAAGCTTTTTCCCTATACACTACGCCCATATCCCCCCTCCCAACACAACAGTGGTCCCCAGGTTGATTCTCAGTCAGGGTGGTGGTCCCTGTTTCATAATCAGTTGAAAACCCCTGAGATAGATGATACTAATATGATCAGTTTTAGATTACGTTTAAGACATTCCTGGAGTGGACAGACAGAGACATAAAGACATGGAGAGATACATGATCTCATTCACAAACAGGATTTGAACCTTTGCCATCGCAAGGAGGAGGAGTTAAGTCTCTCAGCTGCTAATGTGATAATCACTAGCTAAAATAATATTGTGTTTAGGGCTCTCAAAGTTAGCATGCTGGGGGGTCACAACAGAGTGGATGACACTAACAACCTAGACGGGCTGGTGAGGAAGGCAGGCCGGGGCTCCGTCGTAGGGAGGGGGTGGAGGAGGTGGAGGAAGTGGCTAAGGTGTGTACAGCGAGGAAGCTGGACACCATCATGGCAAAACCCAGTCATTATTAGGAAATGTGCCCATATAATCCATAGACTGTAAAAAAAGAATGGACAAAGCGAGGCCATTGGTTTACTTTCTACAGACCGTAAATGAAGCCGATTGTTCAAGAATTTAAAATCCGCCATCTTTCAATATCGCGTCATATCCTGCGCAATGCAACCAGACCATTATTGGTTGGGTAGCTTGTCAGTCAAGAGCAGGGGCGGGGAATGAATGTTATTGGTCGTGTAGCTTGTCAATCAAATCATCCCACCCCTCCTAGAGCATAACATATTTTATCGTAAATGTTCTAATAAATGGGACCATAATTTACCAAAACGCATATCATGATGATTGAAAGGAGACTTTAAAATAGCTACTGGAAGCATATAGTATTTATGACAATGTTTATTAAGGTAAGAAAATCAAGTCTAAAGTTCGTCAAAAACCCATCCGCTTGCATTAAGATAAATTCTTTCTGCCACCAGCAGGGATAAAACAGCTAAACTACAGGCCGTTCATTTAGTCTAGGACCTGGCTAAGATATGTATGCACTTAATTTAGGAGAGATTATCTCAACTGTTCTTGGCTAATATGACCCCAAGGAACAACTTAGGAACTATGAGAAATTCTCTATCCGGGGCAAAATACTCGGAAATGACCATGCCCCTTTTAAAATGACCGCTACTTCAAACATGGCTCTATCTTCTAAACCAGGGGTCTTCAACAGGGGGTCCGGGACCCCTAGGGGGTCCTCAGAGCTACTACAGGGGGTCCGCCAAATCTTTGTGTGATAGGATTACGTTTTCTTTTACATTAACCACTTGAACCCTAGAATTCCTTTTCTGAGGGGAACATTAGCCGAAAATAGCAGATCTACAAGCTCTCAAGGCGTTGAGAGCTTGTAGGTCGGCTATTTTTGGCAAAGAGGCTATAGGTGTAGAGGGGAAAAAGAGCAGACTACGTTAAAAAAAAACTTTTATCTGAAACACAATTTTATACAATATAGAGTAGGGGGTCCCTGCTTCATCTCTCTCTCAGCTAGGGGGTCCATGGCCTGAAAACGTTGAAGACCCCGGTTCTAAACCGTTGGAGCTACAGATTTTCTGAGGTGCTCAAAATCTTCACAATACTCATGTTTAGTGAAAAATTGAAAAGTGTAAAATGTCAAATTTTATATTTTATTACAGAACAGCTAAAACAAACGGCTAAAAACTGTCAACTTATTACAGTCCAGGGCCATAAGAATATTTTTGCGTGAATCAATCTAAAAGCACCAAATGTGTCCCAGATGTAACCCAGGGCATGCTCTAATGATGTAGCAAGAGTATTTCGCCCCGGATAGAGAATTTCCCCTAAGTTGTTCCTTTTATTAGCCAAGAACAGTTGAGATAATCTCTCCTAAATTAAGTGCATACATATCTTAGCCAGGTCCTAGACTAATATGAACTGTCACTCCTATTTCAATTCAATTTCAAAGCAGGAAGCTGTACCCTTGATATAATCGCATGTGTCTGCTGATAAAGTAAAAGAATGGAATAAGGGTAACCGTGGGATAGGAAGATTAGTGGTTCTCAACATTTTTTTTAATAGCTCTGGACCACTTTAAGCATTTCAGTTAAATAATGCCTTCGCTTGATATCATTTGTTGCACGTAGTATCGTTAAACGAATAAAATCAAGCCCTTAACAGTCATTATTTAATAATTTCAAGCTTTTTCTCCCACACCACGCCTATACAAAAAAATAATCTTACATTTGATGGACTTATGACATTTTATTTAAACATATTTTAATACATTTAACAAAAGGTATTTTATTCATGCATTTACATTTTTAAATAATTTCCCATGGACCACCTGCAGGCCTAATTATACCACATGGACCATTGCTTGAGTAACAGTGGGATGTATAGACATGGGATGCATAGCAATCTTTTTATTTCTTTTAAGATTTATTTTTGGGCTTTTTTTTTTTACTATAATTTTTATCCTACGATTTTGTAACCCATTCGTTTTCACCCAGTGCCAATTCCCTATGTAATCCTGGGCGCTACACTTCCTCTGGCTTTTTTATGCCTTTATTGATAAGATAGTAGGTTGACAGGAAATGGGGAGAGAGATGCGGAGTGACATGCAGCAAAGGCTGTCGGGATCGGGACTCGAACCCGGGACGAACTGTCAGGCTACTTTGGAGCCTAGGTGCCTTGACTGCTAGGCCAGCGGTTACGGGCCATGCATATCAATTTTAACCCATATCCCCTCCCAACACAACGGTGGTCCTCAGGTTGATTCTTAGTCAGTGTGGTGGTCCCTGGTTCACAATCAGTTGAAAACCCCTGCTTTAGGGTATAGTTATTGTACCGATTGCACTGTGGACACTGTCACCTTTCTTTGCATTGGACTGATTGTACGGTTTGACAGACAACTTTTTTGGTTTGGGCGGGATACTGTGAGGACACTGTAACCTGTTGTTTTTATGAATATTACAGGATAGTTGTATAGGTACATACTTTTGTATACGGTTGTTCTATATTGATGGTGCTTCTTACCCTTGTATTGCTGTATCCGACACTACATTCCTTACACTGTATCTGTAACTCTAACTACTGTGCTGCCTCTGGGCGAAATTCCCCCGTGGGATCAATATAGGCATCTAATCTAGCGTGGTTAACATGGGATAATTCATTTAGGGAAATAATGTGTAAAAATGTTAAACATGTTTAACACATGCACAAAATCACCTACCCCATTGTGTTTATCTTTCCATTCCCTCAACATACAGAGAAATTTGGATTGTGGATAGGTTATGCTCACACCACTTGTAAATGTATACTCCACTTGTAGAAGATCTTCAAGCTCATAACACATTGCTAGAAGTATAAGTCAGGCTTCACAGTGGCTAACAGGACCACTGATGGTAATATTATACTGTTATTAAATGCAAGTTATTAAATGCAAACTTTAAACAAACATACACAGAGGCTTTTCTTTCATACAAAATGAATCACATTTATTTCCATGACAAGTTAACAACCTAATACTAATAAATAACCAGACCTCATGAAGACACAACCGGCATGGTAACTGTCAGAATCTGAAAGACAAAGAGAGAAGTGATTGATAGAAAGAAGATATCAGATGATGTCTGAACAGTTTGCCCAACATTGTACAGTTTCAAAGATAAAACCCAGGATTTATGTTAATGAATGAGATGATGTTTTTTTTTTTTACCCATCGGTAAGGTAGAGTATGTTAAAACAATATAAATAGTACATCTGCAGTGGTTGGAGGTGGTGTAACTACACTTAGATAAGACACCTACTGGTTCATGTATGTTGATGTTCAACTTCATGTTATTGCTTGCTTTTGTCAAAAGGCCTTTCCATAATTTTGATGTTGAAATGTTATTGTTGATGCTCAATGTTTTTATTTATTTTACACTGCACTTTTTGCACATGTCATGTTTATTGTTTATTTATTCTGTTCTTGAATTAGATTTGCCTTTTTATGTAACATGAAGTGATATGTAAATAAAGTTTATATAAACATAGTTTAATAAAAGGTAGGATATTCTTTGGTTAAAATAAGTGTAAATAGCTCTATATTCTGATAGCACCTACAGCTATAGTGTGTATGTTCTCCATGTCTCTCCAGCTCTTTATTTAACATCACATTTATTTTCAAGCCGGGATACCAATTGTATCCAATCAGTAGAGAGAACTCACACTGGATACAGATTAAACAAGTGAAAATGGAAGTCATGACACAAATAAATAAATGACAAAATTTAAACTGGAACACTATAACATTCAAGTGGATAAATTGGTACTCTTTCCTGATTGTAGATCTGCTATTTTTGAAAATATGTTTTTTTTAAACCGAACATTTGTAACTCAAATCTTTCCTTTTTTGATTTTGAGATGGGGGTCCGCAGCCAAATACATATCTAAAAATGACACCCAAAACAATACACAACCCTTTTTCCCCCCTGTAAGGTTGGGTGATTTACCGGATCAGTCTTCCTTCTATTGTACTTGAGGAAGGGGGGTATAGCTCGTTCTTAGAGTTGCGAATGCTGTTGTACAGTATGTGTGTATTGGTGACTTTGTGACATGTTTGTGTGTGTGTGTGTGTGTGTGTGTGTGTGTGTGTGTGTGTGTGTGTGTGTGTGTGTGTGTGTGTGTGTGTGTGTGTGTGTGTGTGTGTGTGTGTGTGCGCTAACCTCTGTGTGTGTGTTGTACTGGGCCAGGCTGTTCTCCTGGTCAATGAGGAGAGGGTGGAAGATGTCCAGGTGGAAGAGAGATGGACGAGCTGATAGAACAAGACGATCCTCACCTACATCCAGGACCAGAGAACTACATGAAGACTGGAGAGGAGAGGAGAGAAAATTGAGGTCAGAAAGAGATGGGAAAAAAAGAGTGGTGCAGCAAAGGAGAAATAATGGAAGAGAAGAAGGGTGAGGAAGGGGAGGACAAGAGAGGCAAAATAATTTAGACAACATCCATGGAAATAATTCGTAACGTGTGTATGCATGTACATTGGGTGTGTGAGAGTGCGTGCATTAGTGAATGTGTGTGAGATTAATATTTCTTTATTGGCGGGGGGGGGGGGGGGCAATATTACAAAACATACACAATTTCAAGAGTGATTCCTTCTGTTGTCCACCATTTTTTACATTTGAACACTTTAATTCAAACATACTTTGTATTATTTTATATTATTTTTATATATTTTTTATAAGTCAATTAGTTTGATTAACTGTTGCACCTCTAGAAGGCTAGAACCCATCTTTTTGACGACTGAGAGAAAACATTTTCGTTTCCACGACATGCTGTAATGTGATTTACTATGTATCCACTCCTGTATAGTGACATGCTGAATGTGATTTACTATGTATCCACTCCTGTATAGTGACATGCTGAATGTGATTTACTATGTATCCACTCCTGTATAGTGACATGCTGAATGTGATTTACTATGTATCCACTCCTGTCAAGTGACATACTGTAATATGATTTACTATATGTATCCACTTCTGTATAGTGTAATGTCATTTACTATATGTATCCACTTCTGTAGAGTGACATACTGTAATGTGATTTTCTATATGTATCCACTCCTGTAGAGTGACATACTGAAATGTCATTCACTATATGTATCCACTCCTGTATAGTGGGGCCTCGGGAAGAAACTAACACTTTTTTGTGTGTATGAGTGTGTCTACGTGTACTTTGTGTGCGTATGTATTGTTCGATTGCATGTGTGTGTGTGTATGTGTGTGTGTATTGATTGCTTGTGTATATAGCGCGCGCGCGTGCGTGCGTGCGTGCGTGCGTGCGTGCGTGCGTGCGTGCGTGCGTGCGTGCGTGCGTGCGTGCGTGTGCGCGCGCGCGCGTGCGTGTGTGTGTGTGTGCGTGTGTCTCTTACCACCCCTGGCAGTTGTATCTCAGCAATGAGGTACTCTGGTTCACCAACAGGGGGCTCTACTAACAAAGTCAATTCAGGTCTGGGTGGAGTGACAAACAGGGAGAAGAGCAAGAACATAATGATGAGTGGGGGTAGAGAGGACAAGACAGAGAAACAAAGGGAAGACAAGGGAGCAGGTTGAAAATGTGGCTTTGATATTTGGATAGAGAGGAGAGGTTACCTTTTTGCCAGGGCAGGAGGAGTGACCCTGGGAAGTGGAGACAATAAGACATATGAACAAACTATATTTGTCAAAGGTCATTCAGTACTTATCACAACGATCACAGTGTTACTTGACAGGGCTGTATTCTAACAACAACTAAACTCGCCCAATCAGGGACTGCTCTGTTAACCCGTTAAAACCGGGAACGCATCTGTGTAGCCACTTGGACCATTATTTTATACTTAGGCTATTCAAAAATAGCACTATGAGCTTGTAGATTTGTAACTCAAATCTTTGCTTCTGGGGGGTCCCTACAACAAAACATTTTGAGATGGGGGTCCGCTGCCAAATACATATCTAAAAATGGTTTCTAAATTCTAACAGTATGTTGCTATATCAGTGGTGCTCCAACTTGTCATGTCAAGGACCACCCAAAATGATATGTAGCACAGAAGCCCTTCTTCTGTTGCGTGCCAAATAAGGCAACACCAGACAATGTCGCAATCTGATTCCCTGGTCATTTTCCAGAGTTCAGATGTGAAATTTGTGTTCTGGAATAGAGATAAAGAAACCTCTTTATGACCTTTCTCACTATCTGGCCAAACGTGCATTTTTGGAGGCATCTCAGAAAGTAATGGTTGGATTGCCATGACATTTGCTGTACACAATTATACTCCTAACAGGAAGCAATGTATTGATTTGTATTGACCATGGCCTCTAGCACCACCAAAGGGTCTAACTTTCCAATGAGTTCTACAGTAGGTCTTTCTTGGTGGAGATCTGCATCTACAGTGTTTGACACTGTTACACAACATCCTGTTTGAGCCCTGACTCGCAATTTTCAAATACCACTGTTTTTACTCACACACTCTAGCAGCACACAAGGAATGTGTGAGTACGACTTGTAGATAGATAGGTTGTAGATAATTGCACATCGGAATGGTGTGCAATAAATCTTATCTTATGCTTAATTCCTGGAACATAGGATTGATGTTTGTGTTTGAGTAATAATGAATAGAGTAGCTTTCCATTTACACACACACACACACACACACACACACACACACACACACACACACACACACACACACACACACACACACACACACACACACACACACACACACACACACACACACACACACACACACACACACACACACGTCTTTGGATCATTCATACAGATACACTGAGACCTCAGCAGCATCACAAACAGATAATCAGTGAGAATAGTCTGTGTGTGTGTGTGTGTGTGTGTGTCTGACTTTAATTATATCTCTTATGATAAGATCTTATGGTACTTGATTTTTTATTTGCCTTGCTACAGTATAATCAGGTAATAGACAATGCATATGAATTGGCTTTGACCTATTCATAATTTCGCTCTGAGATTATACAGCACCCTGGCCCTCATTTATCAATGGAACGTAGAAACCAGCTTAAATTCGAGCCCAGGAGTCATCTTACGACGGGGCTCACCAGTGATTTATCAAAGGGTCGTATCCTGCCAATCAGAGCATAAGAATGGACGGTGTGTCGATTAATCTGGCGGCTGCAACCGATCACCTTCGGTTGCAGCCGATTTTACGACAACTGGAATGCGACCAAAAAAAACATGGAAAGCCAATAAAAGAAAAGGCAACTTCCCCGCCTCACTGCCTATCATCTCTGTGTCCTCACACACACACACTTGCATACAAGCCCAACTGTGTGTGCATTTTGGCACACTGTGGAAACTGCAGTCCTACAGTGTTTGCCAATAGGATTATCATGCATTCTGTGATGGTATAATCTTTGTCAAATAGTACATGAATGACACCAATCACATCGTCATTAATGGAATACGTTTTGTATATTAATTTAACCCATTACTGAGCAGTGTGCAATGCGTGCTCGAGTGGACCACGTTTACGAGGTCATAATCTGAACGTTTATGGAGTGATTGATGAATGCGTAAACATTAATGGAGACCTCACTTTCCATGAAAAGATTACAGCGGCGCCGGTCCCGACTCCCGCATGTAAGCGCTCGGTCTAGGTCTTAACTGAGCCAGATCTGCAATTGTATAGATCTGAATGACTGTTAAAGCACTTGTTTAAATGGGTGAATGATTAAGCACCTAACGTATAACATTGCAAATATAGATCGTTTTAATAGCTTGATTTGAATTACTTGTCATTAAGTCACTAAATATTTAGCCGTGTCCATGCCTTTACAAAATGTTATATTTTCACAGGGATCATTTCTTTGTGTGTTCTATCACTCCAAGATATACATTTTGGAGTGGATACATGATATCCACGTACACGTCCTGGAGACCTGAGGTGAGATTTGAGCGGGCCGTACGCTCAAATCAAAATGACGATGGAATGATAAATCCTGAAAGGTTACGGTGATCTCAGCGTATGCTCGTTTTTCAGTCTGAGCAAGTTTGATAAATGAGGGCCTTTGTGTTTACGCTTGCACAATGACTGCAAGCCAAATGGAACAAGGGGAGAGCGCACAACTGAATGCGCCCAGGTCCTGTTGGGTCTTTCCACTATAAGAGGACTTAAGGACACAGAATAATGTTGAAAATACATGAACAGGGATCACACCATTTCTTAATAATATTCAAAGACATTTCCAGGACACTTTGTGTGTCCCACCCATATCTAATATATATCATCACCTTTCAGACTATTACAATTATTACAATTATTTTGAAGAGAAACGTAAGAAAAGGGATATTTATAGGTCGGGACACGACCCATTGTTTGGAAAACACTGGTGTAGTTGATTAATAGAAAACACTGTGAAGCACACCGATATACTGTACTACTGCATGATCAAACTTTTTTTTATCAAAAAAGAAACAAGGGTGGACTCTGTTCCATGGCAATCCAGTAGTTTTGAAGATGGACACACCAAGCGACAGACATACCCAGCCTTGAGCCCTGCCACTAGCTAGGCTAAAAACAGAGAGAAGGACCTACTGTGCAGGTAGTTCTTGTATAACAGGTCGGCTCTTGGTACGGATGTTCTGCTCGTTCACGGAGCCAAGGAACTTCCTGTTCTTCAGAATCTTCGAATCTGCACAGAACATACGCAGACACGCACACACACAAAACTGGCTTTAATCAAGACTTGCATAACACCCTACCCTATCAGTCTCGTGGAGTCCATGCCTTGTTTTACATTTCTTCTTAAAACACACTTTAATAAAGTCGCTTTTAATGCTTATTCCTCCTCATTTTAATTTACAGAATTTACCATGTTTTTTTAATCCATCTCAATGTTGTGTTGTGTATTTTAATGTATGAAGCAGTTTGTAACACTGCTTTGAAAAGTACTATACAAATAAAGTTTATTATTATTAGTTTTATTAATCATACTGTATCAGAGTCATACCTCAGGGGACGCTCACAATTTACAATTTAGGCATTTAGCAGACGCTCTTAATCCAGAGCGATTTACAGTAAGCATCAGACTGAGATCCGTCGCTAGAAATGCATCGCTGTGCGTTCTTCAATTGCACAGCGTGTCGTGTTTTTCCAGTGGTGTTTAGACACCGCCAGGAATGTGATTGGGCATGTGGTTGTCATGGTTACATGTGTGTCTTTATCCAATCACCTGGGTGTCCAGGTGCTCGTGATTGGTGTTGTATTATGACTCTGCTGGTCCTTCAGTAAACTGTCAGTGTTTGCACTGCACTACCTTATTGTATGTACAGTACCCCTACCCAAACTGGCGCACACATAAAAGTCTAAATATTCTCAAACTTCCTGTTTTGATGGCGGTAGATGTGGTAGGAACGGTGGGACAATGTCAAATGCAAATGAAAGTTTATAGGTTATACTCAAGACTCTGCTTGAATCTTTTCCAGTGATTAATCATTTGATTACCCTGTTACAGTGGCGCGTCCACTCCACAAGTACACCACACTGTTTAGCCAGAGGTGCTGCTCTTGCCAAGGCGTTCTGTAATCATTTATTCTGCGCCTGTAGTGAAGCGTCTCAGCTGTGACCCCCCCCCCATTAGGTTTAAACAAACTGTCTCAAGCACATGCACGCGAGTCCTACCTCTGCTGAGCTCCAGGTTGTATTTATTCTCTAATCCCTCTAAGGAGACTAGAATGAGGAACTGCTGAAACAGAGTATCTTTCTGGAACGAACACACAAACACACACACACACACACACACACACACACACACACACACACACACACACACACACACACACACACACACACACACACACACACACACACACACACACACACACACACACACACACACACACACACACACACACACACACACACACACACACACACACACACACATATTTGAATCCACAAATTACAATTAATTTACAGGGAAACGAATGTAAATGGATTGATAGTTCATGGCACCTAAGGATACACATGGCACCTTCTCCTCCACACAGACAAACTGCCTAAAGACCCCAACAGACTGTAGGATATTTGACCCGATTTCACTGTCGGGATATTTTTTGGTGATCGCCGACAAAACCACCGATCTCAGTCAAGATCGGGCGTTCCTCGGCGAGGTGTTGATCGCGCAGTGTGTAAGGTACTCCGAGAAGATCCACCCCGATAAAGTGCGGTCGGCGAGGGGTTCCCGATGAGTTTTAAAGTTCTAGCATGTTGGATATTTGGGGCTGTCGGACCCGATCTAGAGCCACGCTACAGCCAATGAGAGCACATTACAGCCACGCACTGTGGCTAGTCCTCCCGCATAGAACCGCAATATTACCGTCCAGACAGTCCTGTATTAAGTTAAACGTTATAAAACAGATTGAGAGAGTGAGCACGCCTGCTTGGCGATGGGGCTGTTTATTATTTGAGAGGAATAGGGCTTGCAGACAGAGAGAGAGAGAGCTGTGTGTGTGTGTGTGTGTGTGTGTGTGTGTGTGTGTGACGCCCGTATGTATCTCTGAACAGTATTGCCAGATTTTGTGAGAGAAATAAGCAACCAGGTCTATGAAAACAAGCCCAACAAAAGCGACTAGGCCGCATGAGCACTTTAAACCTATATACAAATAGAATAGCCGATCTACAAGCTCACAATGCGTCGCAGCTATTTTCAAAGAATAAAAACAACATTAAGAAACAAGGCCAAATAAGCAACTACGCTTTGGAAATAAGCTTAAAAAAAAACCGCAACCACCAATATTTTTTACAAGCAACTTGCTTATAAAAAGCGGAAACGGCAACACTGCTTCTGATCTGAATTGCACCGTGGTTGACTTTTAGAAACGTTTGTTTCAGTTTCAGAGAGAGAGAGAGAGAGAGAGAGACATACAGTCAGAGACTGTATGTCACATTAGCGTCCTGTCTCGGTCTCGCGCATATATCACGGGAGCCTTTCACGTTTTCGTGAGACGTTTGGAATAAAAACAAATGTACGTATTGGGTTGAGATCACATCGTGGTGAAATATCTTGTAATGAGTGAGCCCCTGTCGCCGACCAATCAATCGTGCGAGAACCACAACGATATATATAGCCCGACTTCAAGAGAGAAACTCGTGCAATGTGAAATGCTTAACGATGTATTTCCTTGCCGACCATTTCAAATGTCGGGCAGTGTGTAGGGGCCCTAACACAAACAGCGAGCTGAAACAGAGCAATATTTAGCAAGTTGTTTGGCTTTGCTCTTTGTCATGCCAGCGATTGTTAGGCCACTCATGGTCAGTTTATATACATGGTCCAGGCTTCCAAATATGAGTATGAGTACACACACACACACACACACACACACACACACACACACACACACACACACACACACACACACACACACACACACACACACACACACACACACACACACACACACACACACACACACACACACACACACACACACACACACACACACACACACACACACACACACACACACACACACGATACTTGTACAAATATCAAGACACAAATATGCACCTGGCACTTCTGGAAGAACTCTTGGTTGATGACGACATCATAGGCTGTACAACCCTGGGAACCTGAGCGAGAGAAAGATTACGAAAGAGAGAGAGAGAGAGAGAGTGTCAGAGATGTGTCTATGTACACCTATCTAACATATTTGTTGTCTTTTCCTACATTTATGAGCTAAAATATGTCACTTCACCCTTCTCACTTCACTTGATCTTCTTTGTATAGTCTGGCTAGAGAGTAGTATACAGATCACAGTTACACAGCAGCGCACATTGCTCAGACAAATTAACATTTAGAGGTTAGGTTTATGAGTTCGGGACGGGTTAGAGTCATTTTAAACACTGCCATTTTTATTTAGGCTAGAGGGGAGAGTTAACTTTGCCAGGTTCCGAGCTGACAGTGTGCAAATGATCCCATTAACTAGAACAATGACGCATCTCCAGGTGGTCTGCATGTGGGAGAAAGGGTGAGAGCGGTCGATTTAGCCGCAAATTAACGTCCGGGATGGTATGAAGGTGCCTAATTTCATATTTAGAAAACTTTTCAAATTGATTAAAAAAACGAGACCATTTGGCTTGAATATTTAGGAAAGGGGAACCTTCTGAGAGCTTCATGAGCAAAGATAATCGACTTCAAAATCTCAATATCGTTCAGGCTGACAGCTTAGACACACACGAGTGTTAATGCCACTTTTTAGGTTGCTAAATATAACAAGTTGGTTCGAGTGGACATTAAGAGTACCAATCTCTCAACGTCTGAGAGGTTTCTCTTCTTGGCTGTATTCCACTTATCCATGTCATTAACTTTAGGGGTGAGGTCTCTAAACCAAGAATATTTAAGGGTGTCAACTGTCATTGACACCCTTTACTGGCCCCAACTGGCACATGACACAATTTAAATTATTGTTTTCAGTTGCCACATATTAATGCCAGACCATTCTTATGCTGTGATTGACGAGATATAGTAAATTGTTCTCATGTTTCCTCTTCTCTCTCTTCTCTTGGGGGCAATTAGTACTGTCAACATGTAACGCAACATCTCCATATAGTCTATATGGAGATTATAATCTGGCACTTGAACAGAGAGATTGTGTAGAAGTGATTGTGTTTCCTTGTACATTTAAACCTGTGATTCTGCCCCTAGCCTTTATGTCAACTACAGACTTCCCTACCCTAAAATCATGGGTCTGGGACTGTTATCATGTTTCGTTTCCTCTCCTCGCACTCCCCTCCTTGTCAACATGTTATGTAACATCTGCATTTCAACTCAGACGACCCTGAGCCGCTTTAAAGATTTTAAGTTTACTTCTATTCTAATTGGACTTTACAATCTTAAAATACATTATCTTTGGTAACTCACCAAGTCTGTGCAAAAGTACTGATACAGCTGAGAATCACAATTAAACTTTTTAACAATACTGTCTCGATTAACCAGCCTCTAAAAGGTTTCTGGCACAACTCTGCAGAGTTTTCTCTGTTTATCTATCTCATGTATTATCATTCCCATACCCTGCGGGGATGATTCATTTATTCCTTTCCCAAATGAAAGCCACAGCACACTTACTGTAACCCATGCAGCAAGACTAGGCAAGCCTATAAGCTATACTTAATTACATGCCATAGGGATCTGTGAGGGTGAATTATGATGAATGTAAACAACCGTGTGTGTCATATGTCTAACACAGTGCTACTATCTGCATGCACGTTATGAGTGAACACCATTGATCACTTTGAGTATGCCAATAAATAGCAAAGAACACATCCCCAGAGCCTATGTTAATGGTCTTGAGGGCCGTGTCCACAAAAAGGCTTTTCTGAGCGGTGGAGCGCTTTGGATATCAGTGTCCATAGCGCTTGCACGCAGCTTCTATTGACACACGCAACTTTCAAAAGTAAACCGATTCAACCGTTGCTGTGCTCGAATATCCTGACTTCTCCTGGTTGTAGGCAGGGCTTAATTTGTGCCGGAGCTGGCCGGAGCTCGGCTCCGGAACCTGCCTGCTGCGCTCCGGGAAATCTAGAAGGCGTTCCGTCACCTCAAATGCACATACTGTACAATACATTACATTTTTATTTTAGGCTATTTATTATTAATTCAATTGATTCGATGTCGAGGTCGTAAATTACCAGGTTGTCACTTGCCAGACACACCAAGGATGATCGATAGAGCAGCGCTCCTCTCCAAAAGTTGAACCTTTGTCTTCTTGAAGCACCCAGGGCGCTGCGCCAAAAACAAGAGACGCAGAGAGTGCTGAAGCGCGATGCTTGGGAGCTGGGAAGAGGAGCGCTCCAGCATGTCTTTACCATCAAAATGCATGGCAGGCAGACAGGCACTGGCACGGCAGCTCAAATAACGCAGACATGGCCCCTTATTCAGTTGCTTCCCGTGTGATTGTTGGGCTTGGCCTGACAGATATTGCTAACTGTCTAGTTAATTTACATGCACACAGTGACATACTGTAGGTGCAAGGTGCTGCAGGGATTTAAGGGGGAAGCTGCAGTTAGTGTAAAAATATGTCTAAAAAGGTACACAATTGCACAAAACATCAGCAATTATGTTGCTTTTTAAGGTTAGGCATAGTTGACAGTATGTTATGTTAGATAGTGGTAGCTAGCTATATCCTGTTGCATAGCACTTTCTTGAGGCAGATCATTCTATTTCTGCTCTCCGCTATATAGGTATTGAAAAAGTGCCTGTCCCCAGAAGAGGTGATCTGGACAATACATTGCTTAAGAGAGAAGCCTTTTGGATACCCTAACCCCAAATGACCTTAATGTTCAAATCGAAATTAATGTAATTTTGATTTGAGACCTTTCCTTTGAGAGTGAGTAGAGCTTAAACGTTCACTATAGGCTATC
Source organism: Gymnoscopelus braueri (assembly GCF_963280865.1). Classification (NCBI taxonomy): domain Eukaryota; kingdom Metazoa; phylum Chordata; class Actinopteri; order Myctophiformes; family Myctophidae; genus Gymnoscopelus; species Gymnoscopelus braueri. The sequence goes on from NC_137615.1 coordinate 31,702,516, forward strand.
TCAGCCTGGGCATGTTCCCCTCTACCCCGTTCTCCAATGTTTTCTTGCAATCAATTGGGCTCAAGTTGTATTTGTTTTTGCATTGTTACAGATAGCAGACCTGATGCAGTATAAATAAAGAAAATAGCAAAATAGGTTCAGATAACAGAATAGTTACACAGGAGAAATTGACTTACATGTTTAACCACTTAAAACCTCTAGGTTTAGTGAAACGGACCCGAGTTGGCTCTGTACTTGGTCTGCTCTCGTTTCCTTCTATACAAAATCTCTTCGCCAGAAATAGCTGATCTACAAGCTCACAATGCATCGCAAGTAGGGATGGAGCTCATTAATTTGTATTGATAATGACCTTATCGATCCTGTTATTGATCCGAGCTTTTATCGAGCCCACTATTGACCTTTTTTTTTATTGACATTATTTTGTGGAAAGACGTGAGACGACAAATTCTGAACAGAACCGGTATCTTTTTTTATTGGCCAGTTGTGACTGTTTGTGGCTGACCACCATCTAACATTAAATGAAGTAAAACATATTTTTGCCTATCATTAAAACAACCATTCATTAATGTGCAATAAGTGTTAAATGGCTTTATATTATGAATAGTATGCCTATTGTAATAATTACTATAAAATCTCCATGTCTCTTCAGCTCTTTATAAACAGAAATGATTTTTGATCACTTGCACTACATTTTACTAGGGCCTTCAAATACAGTACTTTTCTAACAGACAGAAGGCAAGTGACCTTTTTACTTTTGGTAAATAATATTGAAGAAACTGTTAACTGGTTAATGTGTGTACTGTCACTTTAAAAGCGTAATTTATACTTCATCGTACAACGGTGTCACGCATCAAACAACCAAGCTCTAACCGCGCCTGTTCGCACCACGTTGTGAGCTTGTAGATCTGCCATTTTCGGCAATGATAGACTGAGAAGACGGCGCACATTGAATATGTCACGCTAGGTGACACTAGTCATTCATTCGCAGGGAGATTTTAGAGTTTCCTAAACGGATTATTATCATTTGGATTAGTAAAATTGTCAATGGAGACAGAGAACGAGTGAAACTCTTTGAGTGTTTCACTCGTAACGGCCGTTGTTAGGGGCGGCCATAGCTGAGTGGTTAGTGAGCCCGCCTAGGGAGCCAGAGGCCCTGGTTGCCCCAGGTACGATTCCAGGCCAGGCCAGCAAATGTGTCGATGAAATGAAATATGTCCCTGAGCAAGACTCTTACCCCTAATTGCTCACAGGCCCTCATTGGAAACAAGACCGCAAGGACTTTCATGAACGGACCTGTTAAAGGAATTATCCTTTGTTCCACCGCACATGTAAACACAACGACGCAACCACCCGTACAAATGGACCCTTACGGCCCCCTTAAAGAAGCGATGTATCCAATAGTGAGCCAATAAAATTCCTCGTCCTTGTTTCCCCGGGCAGCGCTGGTTAGCAGGGATCACTACACTTTTAGACCCACATGTTTGTGCCAGCGTGGGTTATTAGATTTATTTCTTGATCGCCTCTTGTTTTGATTGTTTAGACATGACGTCACAGGCCGCTATACTCGATAACAGGCAAGCCCAAAGCTTATTGATACCCGGGTCTCGCTAAATTCAGAACCGGGCTGGACTCGGTTTTCGAGCTCCATCCCTAGTCGCAAGGCGACACATTGTGAGCTTTGCATGTAAGCTTTGCATTTAAATCCAAAATCTGTGACAACAATTGCACCTGTTCCAAAATGAATGCATCCGTTGTGCAACTAGAACAGTGGTTCTAAAACCTTTTCATGTCAAGGACCCCAATTTATATGTAATTTTTGTATATATACACATGTAAAATATGTATAGATACACATGTATAATACGTATATATACACACATCGGCTAAAGTGGTTAAACTGATTTTGATGCAATATTATCTAATTTTGCTGGGGATCCCCTGGAACCCACCACAACTCACTGTTGTCGATCTCTGTGTGCGGCTCGCCAAGGCTCATGGGAACTCGGTAGCTGGCGGGGTCTTCTGATTGGAGGAGTTCCATAAGCTCTTCCCTTGAGAGTTCCGGAGGGGGAGGGACTGAGGCTGATTGACAGATGTTGACGAAGATCTTCTGCTGATCAGCCTGGGACAGGGTCTTGACACATATACCTGAGAAAGACAGAGAAAGCGAGAGAGAAAAAGAATGAGCGGGGAGGGGTGAGACAGAGACAACGAGATGGAGAGAAGGTAAAGACACTGAGATCTTTCAGAAGACTGAGTTTGAGACTAGAGGCCTGTACTACGAAGCAGGATTTGGGGTTCAGGTTTTTAACTCTGGGTTTTCGGGGTTATGGCGGCGGTTCACTTTTTACCGGAGTACAATGCCATGGTGACTTACTCTATGCTGTCCACCTAACCACATAATCGGAGCAGGTTATGTTCAAGAAAGCAGACCAACGTGCTTAAACACATGTTAAGAGAGTGGCCGTGGGAAACACTCACCAGGATGTGGTCGGATCACTGTGGAGTCTGGATTCTCACTTTGTATCTTTCCCATTGTCTAAAACAGAAAGGAGAGACCAAGTAGACTATGTCACAACAATGATAGACAAATCATAGCGAACTACCCACTGTAGTTTGTAGATTGATTCGCGCAAAAATATTCTTATGGCCCTGGACTGTAATAAGTTGACAGTTTTTAGCCGTTTGATTTAGCTGTTCTGTAATAAAATATAAAATTTGTCATTTTACACTTTTCTATTTTTCACTAAACATGAGTATTGTGAACATTTTGAGCACCTCAGAAGCTCCAACGGTTTAGAAGATAGAGCCATGTTTGAAGTAGCGGTCATTTTAAAAGGGGCATGGTCATTTCCGAGTATTTCGCCCCGGATAGAGAATTTCTCATAATTCCTAAGTTGTTCCTTGGGGTCATATTAGCCAAGAACAGTTGAGATAATCTCTCCAAAATTAAGTGCATACATATCTTAGCCAGGTCTTAGACTACTGCAGCTGACACTGCTACACCAATCACAGTCCCCACAAAAGTAGACCAATCACAGCGAACTGCACAGCTAAGCTGATGCTACTTAGCTACACCAATCACAGCTCATCATCTCAGTCATACATACATTGCACACAGAGATAGACAGGAATGCCCACAAACGTCACATCCGGTTTTAGCATGGGGGGAAATATTGAGTTTGTCTCATAGAAACCAACAAGCTACAATGCCGAAGCGCTGCTGTGCTATGTTCTTACCAAGCGACTCAGATAGCTGTAGATGTCTTGGTACGCAACCGGCGGCCGTTGTGTTGGATTATCTGTCCAGTCCTTAATAATAAGGACAATCCATTCCGATGCTGTTTAATTGTCGAATGTGTCGTTCTTTGCCCATTGGCAACAAGGAATCAATGTAAAAATATGAGTTGAAAATCGCGTAACTTCCATTGTCACTAACGAGAGTGAATCAATGTTTTCCCCCCAACGCTGACTCCGCCCCCAGCGATGACACGCTGATGACACTATGCCTTGTCCATGTATAGCTTCTGTCTTAGCTTATCATTGGTGATGCAGGCAAACTATTCCACATTTCTTTCTTTAAAAAAGAAAAGAAATTTGCAGATCTACAAGCTTGCAACCTGTGTACTGTAGATTGGCTATTTTTCCATAAACTAAGTATAAAATAGAGTTAAAGTGATCAAACTGATTATGATGCTATATTTACAAATTTAGCTGGGGGGCCGTGGAATCCCTTCAGGGACCCCTAGGGGTCCCCGGACCCTTGAGAACCACTGCTCTAACCTGCAACCAACGAATGATGTACCACTACCTACCTGTAAAAGCAACTGCTGGTAGAGCTCCTCTTGTTGCTCATACTCCAACTCAGAACCGAGGAGGGAGGAATCTGTCGCCATGGCTACCGACAAAAACAGGTCCAGACAATCAATTAAAGGTAGGTTAAGTGATATTTTTGGGTAAAAACAAAAAGTATTTTGTTAAAAGGTTAAAGCACTATATTCTGATAGTAATCATTGCTATAGAGTGTTTGTTCAGTAACAGGAGTCTCCCCGTCTCTCCAGCTCTTTAATAAACAGAAAATGCATTTTCTGGTAGGTGTCAAAATCTCAGCCAATCAGGAGAAAGTACCAATTTTTAAGCTTAATTTTTATAGTGTTCCAGTTCCAATTTTGCCTGCTCATTTCTTAGTGTCATCACTTCCAATTTCACTTGTTTAATCTATATCCTGATTGAGTTCTCTATCCTGATTGGATAAAATTGGAAATGAAACGAAAATGCATTTTCTATTTTATAAAGAGCTGGAGAGACATGGAGACTCTTTATATGGACAGGACACTCTATAGTAACGAGCACTATCAGAACATAGACCCATTTTGCAATTATTTGAATAATTGCAAATCACTTACCCTACCTTTAATCTGTCACTCAATTCAACCAACCATGTAATCATTACATCACTAAATACTTTACACTGTCATTAGCCCTAAGGGGTTATTATCATGCATCCTCTCACAGCTCACTGAAGATCTGCCAATTTCAAAAGATGTCTATATACATTTAATTTTTATCCATTTGAAAACTTGTGAAATGGGACATTGAATTTGATTCTGTATAATAATGAGTTCTCTCCGTGTTTTGGTACTTTGAGTACATTTTAAGTGTTTTCCTGGTTGCCCCAAGTGTTAACTGGCGGTCCGGAGTCTTTGTGCAATGTATTAGTCCATATCTTTCAATAGATATGTGTTTTAATCCCGTCTGTGGCCGAACGCCATTTCCCCCCTCGTTTACTTTCTTGTTTACCTTGAGTGTAATACCGGCTTTCACCAGATGCGCCCCCTCACTACCACCCATTGAGGAACACAGGGAACTTCCGACAGAATCCAACACAGACGGGATTAAAACACATACTATTGAAAAATACGGACTAATACATTGCACAATCACTTCGGACCGCTAGTCAACATTTGGGACAATCGGGTAAGCACCTTATATATTTGTTTTGTACATGTGCGGAGAAGTATAGGCTTTACTGGTGAAAGTTTACTGGTAAAAAAATCCAAATCGATAAAATGGCATCTACGATAGTCTTGATCTAAGGCTAGTTTATAGCCATAACAGCCCTGGTCCAGAGCGTTCTAACGCTCTGGCTAATAGCCATATAGCCAGTCTAGTTTTAGATTATAGATAGCTTTAGTGCGTGCTAACAGGCTAGCTTTTATTAATATAAGTTGCCTTTTGTAATACCACCCACCTCAACTCCATTAAACATTGGTTTTATTTACCTTCCACTCAAACAAGTCTCTCTAGAAAGATGTTCCAATCCTCACACGCCATGGATACTGTTGTATTTCCTGATTACTCTGACGTCAGAGGCTGAGCCAGTGTTGCCAGATTGTGCGAGAGAAATAAGCAACTAAGTCTATGAAAACAAGCCCAAAAGAAGCGACCGCTCTAACCTAATACATTGGCTTTTTTTTTTTTAAATCGCCGATCTACAAGCTCACAACGCGTCACGATGCAACGCGTTGTGAGCTATAGAGCTGTTATTTTTCAAACAATCTTGGGAAAATAGGAATATTTTCAAATCCACAAAATCTCTTTGGTTGGGTTGGGTCTACAAATGTATATTCATTTGGGGGTCCTTGACAATATTTGAGAACCACTGGTTTAAACAACATTAGTTAACAAGCCCAAAATAAGCAACTACACTTTAGAAACCAGCCAAAAAAAAACGCCAGTCTACTGTACATAAGTGATCTTTGTGTGTGTGAGTATGTATATGTATGTGTGTGTATGTATGTATGTATGTATGTATGTATGTATGTATGTATGTATGTATGTATGTATGTATGTATGTATGTATGTATGTATGTGTATTTATATATGCAGGTATGTATTTACTGTCTCCACTTAAATATATGAACGTATTTGTAAACTGTTGTTATATGATACAATGCCTGGATGACATGGATTACTTTCCACCATTTATTTTCACACTCACACAATGGCAGAACACAAAACACATAATCAGTATCATAATCATATATAGCATATATTTTTTCCCCATGTTCCATATCATGTTCCTAAGTAAAAATACAAAAATACAAATATATATCACTGTAACAAAATGAAGTACTTGACTGAAATTATATTTTTCTGACTTTGGAAAAGCTCAACAAAGCTTTCTGCATGTTTACTTGGTGTGCCCGCGTCAGTCTCCATCACAAAATTACCAAAATATGACACCAGGCAAAATTGGAATGCTTGGGTTAAAGTGGTTAGTAATGTTGAATGTACACTGATTAGCTTGGTCACAAACACCATTGTACTGCGTTATTGTCTCCGCCAGGCCGACAGGCCGTCCGTGTGTCCGTGTGTCCGTCCGTGTGTCCTGTCTGTGTGTTAGCACCAAATCTCCGGCACCGTTGGCCCGGTCGCTCCGAAACTGTGCACACACACTCCCTGGATGCCAATTCAGAACCTCTGCCTCAAACTTTTCACATGGGTCTGTTATAGCGCCACCTGGAGGCCGATTTGTTCAAAACCCATTTTTTTACATTACTCCTACAGATTTTATCCAAACGTCATGCAAATCGGTACACAGTATCTCTATAGTCATGTGATCAACACGGATCTGTCCCATTCCCCATATTCGATCCTCATTGGCTAAGGTTCGCTTCCAAAATTTGCAGGATTGGTCCGTTTTGAACAAAATGCCTGAAATCATGAACGCAGCTTGCCATTTCCATAAAATTGCACACGCACATTCCAACTAGGCCGAGGAAGAAATGCCACTTTTTTTTTTCAAATCAGCCTCATGGTGGCGCTATAACAGGCCAATTTGCATTTTTAACTATAACTGCACCGATCTGCGTGAAACTTTGCACGCATACTCCCTAGAGGCCAAGGAAAAACATTTGCACGGCATTTTTCACATCTGCTTTTTACAGCGCCACCAGGAGGCCGACTTATGTCAATAACATTTTGGGATATTAATCCTTCAGATTTTATCCAAACATCACACAAATCGGTACACAGTATCTCTATAGTCATGTGATCAAGACGCATCTGTCCGATATTTCATATTCCATCCTGATTGGCTAAGGTTGGCTTCCAAAATTTGCAGGATTGGTCAGTTTTGAACAAAATGTCTCAAATCATGAACACAGATTGCGATTTCCGTGAAAATTTGCACGCATATTCCCACTAGGCCGCGGAAGAAATGCCACCCTTTTCACATTGCCCTGTTATAGTGCCACCAGCAGGTCTACTTTAGCAAAACACATTTTTGCAACAAAATGCCTCAAATCATGAATGCACGCACATTCCCACTAGGCAGAGGAAGAAATGCCACCCTTTTCACATTGGCCTATTATAGCGCCACCAGGAGGCCACAATAACCTACCTGACCTGGCGGAGACCTGTGCTCCGAGGAGCACTTTTTCTAGTTGCACAATGTTTTGGCCTGATAGGTAGGCCTGTATAAATTAGTATAAATGACTGTGATTAATGAATGTGAATGTGTACCTCAGCTAACTTGTTAAATGTTTGCACATGTGTCACTATATACACTGTCCTTTTGTATTGCTTATGATTTTTGTATTTTGTGCAGGGCGTTGCTGAAAATGAGCACTTGTGCTCAGCTACTTCCCTGGGTAAATAAAGAAAAAAAAAACTCTAAAATAAATGACAAATAAATAAAACCCTGACGTGACCTTGTCACAGATAAAATCTTAGGTTGTCCTTCTAAAATGCTTGTCATTCTGAATTTCTATTTTATTTGATTGAAAATGGCGTACAGTAACTGTTATGCTGTCACTAGTCTGGTCACATTTTGGAAAGAAACTTCATTTCTCAGTCTAATGGTTGCGTCCTGAAAAGTATGTGGTGGTTAACTTGTTTAATTCACATGCACATTCAATTAACATCACACATCACAGTATTAAAAATGTCAGGGTACACTGTCAAAAATGATGAACAATGACTTGCAATTGATTTCTCATATTATTGTTCCATATACAGTACAGAATGCCATTAGAATAGTTTGGTACAGAGTAGCTGCCTAAATGTACACACAAATGTACACACAATGCACGGGCGCACGCACGTGTGCATGCCATGCACACACACACACACACACACACACACACACACACACACACACACACACATAGGTCCAGGCTAGCTGAAGGAACTGAACTTTAAAAGAGCTGCAAGAGTTAAGAAAGAATATGTATGCAGTGATAACAAAGAATTCATTGCAAAGTCACACCGCGGTGAAGTTGGTTTCAGGTTGGATATTCACCCAGTTGGATATTCGAAAATCTTAGGGACCGTCAATAAATTACAGATTGCAATTAAAGAAAAATGCTATATCTCCTAGACAAAACCACCTGGACACACCAAAACACATCACAATGTTCATTGACCATGCATACACTATGCACACCCTTTATTTTGAAAAGAATCCTAAAAAAATATTTTTTATGATTTTCTGAAATCTAAGAAATTGAATAACTTTTTGGTCGCATGACCTTTTCAACAAAATCATTGTTCAAATTATTTGTCAGTAATTCCTACATCATGCACACCATTTATTTTGAAAGTTTTCCTCAAAATGTATTTTTTATGAATTTCTGAAATCTAAGAAATTGAATAACTTTTTGGTCACATGACTTTTTCAATAAAATCATTGTTCATATTGTCTGTCAGTCATGCCTACATGATGCACACCCTTTATTTTGACATTTTTCCTAAAAATATATTTTTTATGATTTTCTGAAATCTAAGAAATTGAATAACTTTTTGGTCATATGACATTTTCAACAAAACCATTGTTCAAATTATTTTTTCAGTAATTCTTACATCATGCACACCCTTTATTTTGAACGTTTTCCTAAAAATGTATTTATGAATTTCTAAAATCTAAGAAATTTAATAACTTTTTGGTCACATGACTTTTTCAATAAAATCATTGTTCATACTGTCTGTCAGTCATGCCTACATGATGCACACCCTTTATTTTGAAAAGTTTCCTCAAAATGTATTTTTTATGAATTTCTGAAATCTAAGAAATTGAATAACTTTTTGGTCACATGACCTTTTCAACAAAATCATTGTTCATATAGTATAGAGGCCCTAGGAGGGGTCCACACGTGACTGCTTATTTTTTTTCTAGTTTTGATTTTTGGCATCCATAGGACCTCTAATATAGGGATTCCGATGATCCCAAGAAAAAAAGTGGTCCAAAGTGTGTTTTTTTCAATGTTTTATTACCCCTATGAGACCTGCGGGGTGGCTGGCTGAAATGCCGACGAGACTGTCTTTCGGAGACTGTGGAACGCTCAAATTTAGACGTAGCCAAAAGATATAGTCTAGATGGAAAGGGGGGTCCACGCGCATAGGGTAGATAGATCTCGCATAGATCTAAAATTTAGACGTAGCCAAAAGATAGAGATACCATTGGATTCCAGAGAACCTCAGGTTTCCAATGAGAGACCAACCATGGCATGCTACCTTGTCAGGAAGGGGGCTAAATACCTAATGATTCAAAGTTAAGACAACATTTTGGCATGGAAAAATGGCCATCACCATTTTCCAAATGGTCCCTTGAACTGTCACCTCAATATATGTGAATGGAAATGGGTTACATGGATACCTACAAGCCTCCCCTGTTCAGACATGCCAAATGTATGCCAATCTCATGCAGTTTTGGGCAAGAACCATGAAGTTGTTTGCATGCAGTACAAATATGTATTTTCTGCCTATTGTAAAAAGGAGACCACTTTACTGTATCTATAGCTGTGAGAATACTGTACCATATCTATAGCTGTATGAGACCACTTTACTGTATCTATAGCTGTATGAGACCACTGTACTGTATCTATATACTGTAGCTGTATGAGACCACTGTGCTGCATCTATAGCTGTATGAGACCACTGTACTGTATCTATAGCTGCATGAGACCACTGTACCGTATCTATAGCTGTATGAGACCACTGTTCTGTATCTATAGCTGTATGAGACCACTGTGCTGCATCTATAGCTGTATGAGACCACTGTACTGTATCTATAGCTGCATGAGACCACTGTACCGTATCTATAGCTGTATGAGACCACTGTTCTGTATCTATAGCTGTATGAGACCACTGTACTGTATCTATAGCTGTATGAGACCACTGTTCTGTATCTATAGCTGTATGAGACCACTGTACTGTATCTATAGCTGTATGAGACCACTTTACTGTATCTATAGCTGTATGAGACCACTGTACTGTATCTATAGCTGTATGAGACCACTGTTCTGTATCTATAGCTGTATGAGACCACTGTACTGTATCTATAGCTGTATGAGACCACTGTACTGTATCTAGAGCTGTATGAGACCACTTTACTGTATCTATAGCTGTATGAGACCACTTTACTGTATTTATAGCTGTATGAGACCACTGTTCTGTATCTATAGCTGCATGAGACCACTGTACTGTATCTATAGCTGTATGAGACCACTGTGCTGCATCTATAGCTGTATGAGACCACTGTACTGTGTATATATAGCTGTATGAGACCATGTACTGTATCTATAGCTGTATGCGACCACTGTACTGTATCTAGAGACCACTGTACTCTATCTAGACCACCGTACTGTATCTATAGCTGTATGAGACCACTGTACTGTATCTAGACCACCGTACTGCATCTATAGTATGAGACCACTGTACTGTATCTAGAGACCACTGTACTCTATCTAGACCACCGTACTGTATCTATAGCTGCATGAGACCACTGTACTGCATCTAGAGTAGGGCTGGTAACTTTCCTCAGAAATGACATTCGAATATTGGTCTTAAAAATGGGCAGATATTCGAATATATTTGACTATTATTATTATTATTAAAACAAATATATATAGGCCTATATAAAAAAGCTGAATCTATAAACCCCTGTACTGCATATATAGACCATTGTACTGCATCTATAGACCACATACATTGACCACTGTACTGTATCTATAGACCACTATACTGCATCTCAACTCAACACAACTTAAAATGTATTTATAAAGCAAATTTAACACGACCAGGTCACCCAAAGTGCTGTACAGGTTAAAACAAAACATAACAATGCAATATAAATAGACATCAGCATAAAATACCAATGAAATAGAAACTAAAACAAAACATTAGCACCAGTAAAGGAAAAACATGGACTGCCAGGCTCAGCTGTCGCTAAAGACCAGGCAAAAGAAATTAGTCTTTAATAAAGATTGAAAAATAACAATTGACTGGGCAGCTCTGACGTGTAGGGGCAAACTATTCCTGAGCCTGGGGCCAGTGGGGAGGCGGTCGCCACAAAGGCTTGGTAGATGCAGTACAATGGTCTATGGATGCACTACGGTGGTCTACAGCTGCAGTATATGGGGTCTACAGACACTAGTCTAGAGTGGTCTACAGATCACAACAGTGGTCTACAGATGCAGTATAGTGGTCTACAGACACTCTAGAGTGGTCTACAGATGCACTAGAGTGGTCTACAGATGCACTAGAGTGGTCTACAGATCACAACAGTGGTCTACAGATGCAGTATAGGGGTCTACAGACACTCTAGAGTGGTCTACAGATGCAGTATAGGGGTCTACAGATGCAGTATAGGGGTCTGCAGACACTCTAGAGTGGTCTACAGATGCAGTATAGGGGTCTACAGATGCAGTATAGGGGTCTACAGACACTCTAGAGTGGTCTACAGATGCAGTATAGGAGTCTACAAATGCAGTATAGGGGTCTACAGATGCAGTATAGGGGTCTACAGACACTCTAGAGTGGTCTACAGATGCAGTATAGGGGTCTACAGACACACTAGAGTGGTCTACAGGTGCAGTATAGGGGTCTACAGACTCACTAGAGTGGTCTACAGATGCAGTATAGGGGTCTACAGATGCAGTATAGGGGTCTACAGACACACTAGAGTGGTCTACAGATGCAGTATAGGGGTCTACAGACTCACTAGAGTGGTCTACAGATGCAGTATAGGGGTCTACAGACACACTAGAGTGGTCTACAGATGCAGTATAGGGGTCTAAAGATGCACGAGAGTGGTCTAGAGATGCAGTATAGGGGTCTACAGATGCACTACATGGTCTACAGATGCACTAGAGTGGTCTATAGATACAGTACAGCAGTCTATAGATACAGTAGCTAGTCTATAGAGGCAGTACAGTGGTCTTTAGATGCAGTACAATGGTTTATAGATTCAATACAGTGGGATATAGATGCAGCACAGTGGTCTCATATAGCAATAGATGCAGTACAGTGGTCTATATACAATACAGTGGTCTCTAGATACAGTACAGTGGTCTCATATAGCGATAGATACAGTACGGTGGTCTATATAGAGTACAGTGGTCTCTAGATACAGTGGTCTCATACAGCTATTGATACAGTACAGTGGTCTATATACAATACAGTGGTCTTTATGAATTTCTGAAATCTAAGAAATTGAATAACTTTTGGGTCACATGACCCTTTCAACAAAATCATTGTTCATATTGTCTGTCAGTCATGCCTACATGATGCACACCCTTTATTTTGAAAAGTTTCCTCAAAATGTATTTATTATGAATTTCTGAAATCTAAGAAATTGAATAACTTTTGGGTCACATGACCTTTTCAACAAAATCATTGTTCATAGTGTCTGTCAGTCATGCCTACATGATGCACACCCTTTATTTTGAAAAGTTTCCTCAAAATGTATTTTTTATGATTTTCTGAAATCTAAGAAATTGAATAACTTTTTGGTCAGATGACCTTTTCAACAAAACCATTGTTCATATTGTCTGTCAGTCATGCCTACATGATGCACACCCTTTATTTTGAAAAGTTTCCTCAAAATGTATTTTTTATGAATTTCTGAAATCTAAGAAATTGAATAACTTTTGGGTCACATGATCTTTTCAACAAAATCATTGTTCATATTGTCTGTCAGTCATGCCTACATGATGCACACCCTTTATTTTGAAAAGTTTCCTCAAAATGTATTTTTTATGAATTTCTGAAATCTAAGAAATTGAATAACTTTTTGGTCACATGACTTTTTCAACAAAATCATTGTTCATAGTGTCCGTCAGTCATGCTTACATGATGCACACCCTTTATTTTGAAAAGTTTCCTCAAAATGTATTTATTATGAATTTCTGAAATCTAAGAAATTGAATAACTTTTGGGTCACATGACCTTTTCAACAAAATCATTGTTCATAGTGTCTGTCAGTCATGCCTACATGATGCACACCCTTTATTTTGAAAAGTTTCCTCAAAATGTATTTTTTATGATTTTCTGAAATCTAAGAAATTGAATAACTTTTTGGTCAGATGACCTTTTCAACAAAACCATTGTTCATATTGTCTGTCAGTCATGCCTACATGATGCACACCCTTTATTTTGAAAAGTTTCCTCAAAATGTATTTTTTATGAATTTCTGAAATCTAAGAAATTGAATAACTTTTGGGTCACATGATCTTTTCAACAAAATCATTGTTCATATTGTCTGTCAGTCATGCCTACATGATGCACACCCTTTATTTTGAAAAGTTTCCTCAAAATGTATTTTTTATGAATTTCTGAAATCTAAGAAATTGAATAACTTTTTGGTCACATGACTTTTTCAACAAAATCATTGTTCATAGTGTCCGTCAGTCATGCTTACATGATGCACACCCTTTATTTTGAAAAGTTTCCTCAAAATGTATTTTTTATGAATTTCTGAAATCTAAGAAATTGAATAACTTTTGGGTCACATGACCTTTTCAACAAAATCATTGTTCATATTGTCTGTCAGTCATGCCTACATGATGCACACCCTTTATTTTGAAAAGTTTCCTCAAAATGTATTTTTTATGAATTTCTGAAATCTAAAATTGAATAACTTTTGGGTCACATGACCTTTTCAACAAAATCATTGTTCATAGTGTCCGTCAGTCATGCTTACATGATGCACACCCTTTATTTTGAAAAGTTTCCCCAAAATTTATTTTTTATGAATTTCTGAAATCTAAGAAATTTAATAACTTTTGGGTCACATGACCTTTTCAACAAAATCATTGTTCATAGTGTCTGTCAGTCATGCCTACATGATGCACACCCTTTATTTTGAAAGGTTTCCTCAAAATGTATTTTTTATGAATTTCTGAAATCTAAGAAATTGAATAACTTTTGGGTCACATGACCTTTTCAACAAAATCATTGTTCATATTGTCTGTCAGTCATGCCTACATGATGCACACCCTTTATTTTGAAAAGTTTCCTCAAAATGTATTTTTTATGAATTTCTGAAATCTAAGAAATTGAATAACTTTTTGGTCACATGACTTTTTCAACAAAATCATTGTTCATAGTGTCCGTCAGTCATGCTTACATGATGCACACCCTTTATTTTGAAAAGTTTCCTCAAAATGTATTTTTTATGAATTTCTGAAATCTAAGAAATTGAATAACTTTTGGGTCACATGACCTTTTCAACAAAATCATTGTTCATATTGTCTGTCAGTCATGCCTACATGATGCACACCCTTTATTTTGAAAAGTTTCCTCAAAATGTATTTTTTTATGAATTTCTGAAATCTAAGAAATTGAATAACTTTTGGGTCACATGACCTTTTCAACAAAATCATTGTTCATAGTGTCCATCAGTCATGCTTACATGATGCACACCCTTTATTTTGAAAAGTTTCCTCAAAATTTATTTTTTATGAATTTCTGAAATCTAAGAAATTGAATAACTTTTTGGGTCACATGACTTTTTCACAAAATCATTGTTCATAGTGTCCGTCAGTCATGCTTACATGATGCACACCCTTTATTTAGAAAAGTTTCCTCAAAATGTATTTTTTATGATTTTCTGAAATCTAAGAAATTGAATAACTTTTTGATCACATGACCTTTTCAACTAAATCATTGTTCATAGTGTCCGTCAGTCATGCTTACACGATGCACACCCTTTATTTTGAAAAGTTTCCTCAAAATGTATTTTTTATGAATTTCTGAAATCTAAGAAATTGAATAACTTTTGGGTCACATGACCTTTTCAACAAAATCATTGTTTATATTGTCTGTCAGTCATGCCTACATGATGCACACCCTTTATTTTGAAAGTTTCCTCAAAATGTATTTTTTATGAATTTCTGAAATCTAAGAAATTGAATAACTTTTTGGTTACATGACCTTTTCAACAAAATCATTGTTCATATTGTCTGTCAGTCATGCCTACATGATGCACACCCTTTATTTTGAAAAGTTTCCTCAAAATGTATTTTTTATGAATTTCTGAAATCTAAGAAATTGAATAACTTTTTGGTCACATGACCTTTTCAACGAAACCATTGTTCATATTGTTTGTCAGTCATGCTTACATGATGCACACCCTTTATTTTGAAAAGTTTCCTCAAAATGTATTTTTTATGAATTTCTGAAATCTAAGAAATTGAATAACTTTTGGGTCACATGACCTTTTCAACAAAATCATTGTTCATAGTGTCTGTCAGTCATGCCTACATCATGCACACCCTTTATTTTGAAAGGTTTCCTCAAAATGTATTTTTAATGAATTTCTGAAATCTAAGAAATTGAATAACTTTTTGGTCACATGACCTTTTCAACAAAACCATTGTTCATATTGTTTGTCAGTCATGCCTACATGATGCACACCCTTTATTTTGAAAAGTTTCCTCAAAATGTATTTTTTATGAATTTCTGAAGTCTAAGAAATTGAATAACTTTTGGGTCACATGACCTTTTCAACAAAATCACCCTCCTCTTCCTCATCATCATCTTCATCAGAGGGCTTTTCTTCCTCCTCTTCATCAGAGGGCTTTTCTTCCTCTTCCTCATCTTCATCAGAGGGCTTTTCTTCCTCCTCTTCCTCATCATCATCATCATCAGGATTTTCTCTCTCTTCCTCCTCTTCCTCATCATCTTCAGAGGGTTTTTCTTTCTCTCCCTCCTCCTCTTCCTCATCATCATCTTCATCAGAGGGCTTTTCTTCCTCCTCTTCATCAGAGGGCTTTTCTTCCTCCTCTTCCTCATCTTCATCAGAGGGCTTTTCTTCCTCCTCTTCCTCATCATCATCATCATCAGGATTTTCTCTCTCTTCCTCCTCTTCCTCATCATCTTCAGAGGGTTTTTCTTTCTCTCCCTCCTCTTCCTCATCATCATCTTCATCAGAGGGCTTTTCTTCCTCCTCTTCATCAGAGGGCTTTTCTTCCTCCTCTTCCTCATCATCATCATCATCAGGATTTTCTCTCTCTTCCTCATCTTCCTCCTCTAGGACATTATCATCATCATCATCAGGATTTTCTCTCTCTTCCTCCTCTAGGACATTAGCATCATCATCATCATCAGGATTTTCGACTAAGCAGCCAAAGCCACTTGCCCAAATGTGCCCAAAATTTGACAATTTGTCATGATGTCTATGGCTGTTTTTAGCCCAGGGAGTGTATTTTGTGCAAAACAAATGCTTGGAATGGATTCAGAATCATGAAAAACCCCTAGTTTGACATGTCACATGCTACTTAAAGCAAAAGGAAAGTTTGACATTTTTGCCTGCCATAGGATGCTAATGGTAGAGTCACAAGAGAACCCCTATAAAATAATTGCCCAATACTTTCTGCCGGTCAGCAAGTGGATTCATGAATGTATGTATATATATATAGACAATATTGTAGGCCAATAAAAAATACTACATACCAAATTTCCCACCCGTCCACCTCGGCTGCCGGACTATGAGTTGAAGTCAAACTCTAGTTGAAGTAATATTGAAGCAGTTTGAAATGTTTATGCAGCTTTGAAATGGTTCATTTTGTCCACAGTGCCTGCCTGTTGCTTGCTTTGCTATGTTTGAACCCCAGAGTTCCAGTAACTTTCTGCACCGACCTAGCGCCCCTGGTTAGCAGAGTGAGGTACAGGATTGTTTGTTTTTGGTTTCTTTTGATCTACTTTAGAGTTAATTGTTGTAATTGTTTGGTACTTCATTTTGGGTTATGGTTTATTCTGCTTTGTTCTTTTCTTTGTTTGGTATTAGTTTGTTATGTAAATGAATTGGCTTATTGAAAACACAATGGAATTATATTGTTGAATTGAATAAGTTGAATTGAAACTAAGGTATAGAGTTATGAAATCACTGCATTATAATTGAATTCTTATTGTTGAATTATTGAAAAGGTCATTGATTGGAATGCACTGATATTGTTTGTGAAATGGGACAAAATTAATTGTACTTATTCTAATTGTCATATTTATTTGATTCGTATAGTTTTCACGGTGTTCGAATGGAGCTTCATCTATGTTGAGAAGTTTGAAATAAACACCCGTTGAGAACATCCACATCGTATTCTTTCACAAAACCAAGTGCCGCTTACGGTGAAAGAATATGATGTGGATGTTATGTTAATGTTATGTTATTTCAAACTTCTCAACATAGATGAAGCTGCATTCGAACACCGTGAAAACTATACAAATCAAATAAATGACAATGAGAATAAGTACAAATAATTTTGTAACTTCTTCTTCTGACAAAAATAGCAGTTCTGCAGGCTGAACCGTGCAGTCGGTTTTCGTGGGAATCTTGTAGATGGCCATGCCAAACGGTGACTATGTGAAGCCCATGACCATTGGCCAAAGGGTGGCGCTATAGCACTCAATTGAAAATGAGCACTCAATTTGAACGTGCATAGCTCATGAATCGTTTGACCGTCGGCAATGAAACTTTGATACACATATGTGTCTCCTCATGCCGAAAAACTTTCGTGCTCTGACTTTTGACCTCTGACCTTTTGATTTATAATGAAAAACAGTCAAAATCTATCTCTCCCGGGATTTTTTTATCAAAATACACAAAATGTTCTACACACTTTGGACCTATGTGGACCAAAAATCGTAGTACATTTAAGTGAAAAAATTAAGGTTTTATGAGCCAATGAAAATTGACGTTTTGTGAAAATTCTTCTTCTGCCCCTAAAACATACATGCAGTGTCATATGCTTATGAAACTGTACAGTATGGTAGAGGGTCATCATGCCAAATAGCACTGAAACCAGTCTTACTCCAATTGGTCAAAGCTATGTCACAAGCTATGTCACAATTACAGTTTTCTTTTTCTCAAGTTCAGTCTTCCATTTCTATGGCTTATTCTTTGTAATTGTGACCAAAAGGTTATCAATTTATATCATTCAATTTCTTAGATTTCAGAAATTCATAAAAAATACCTTTTGAGGAAAAAAATCAAAATAAATGCTGTGCATCATGTAGGCATGACTGACAGACAGACAATATGAACAATGGTTTTGTTGAAAAGGTCATGTGACCCAAAAGTTATTCAATTTCTTAGATTTCAGAAATTAATAAAAAATACATTTTGAGGAAACTTTTCAAAATAAAGGGTGTGCATCATGTAGGCATGACTGACAGACAATATGAACAATGATTTTATTGAAAAAGTCATGTGACCAAAAAGTTATTCAATTTCTTAGATTTCAGAAATTCTTAAAAAATACATTTTTAGGGATTTTTTCTAAATAAAGGGTGTGCATGATGTAAGAATTACTGGCAAATAATTTGAACAATGGTTTTGTTGAAAAGGTCATGCGACCAAAAGGTTATTCAATTTCTTAGATTTCAGAAAATCATAAAAAATACATTTTGAGGACACTTTTCAAAATAAAGGGTGTGCATCATGTAGGCATGACTGACAGACAATATGAACAATGATTTTATTGAAAAAGTCATGTGACCAAAAAGTTATTCAATTTCTTAGATTTCAGAAATTCATAAAAAATACATTTTGAGGAAAACTTTCAAAATAAAGGGTGTGCATGATGTAGGAATTACTGACAAATAATTTGAATAATGGTTTTGTTGAAAAGGTCATGCGACCAAAAAGTTATTCAATTTCTTAGATTTCAGAAAATCATAAAAAATACATTTTTAGGATTTTTTTCAAAATAAAAGGTGTGCATAGTGTATGCATGGTCAATGAACATTGTGATGTGTTTTGGTGTGTCCCGGTGGTTTTGTCTAGGAGATATAGATTTTTTTTTAAATTGCAATCTGTAATTTATTGACGGTCCCTAAGATTTTCGAATATCCAACTGGGTGAATATCCAACCTGAAACCAACTTCACCGCGGTCAAAGACCCTTCATTGCGAACGCAGCGTGCTCGGCTTGTGTGTGTGTCTCTCTGTGTTCACGCTCTCATTGGCTGCATGCACCCATGTGACTCACATGCGTGCACTGCCTGTAAGCAGCCACCCGAGTGCGCCAGAGTGCAGGAATTTAGACAATGCTCTGATTACAATGCACAACAGCCTGCCACACACACACACACACACACACACACACACACACACACACACACACACACACACACACACACACACACACACACACACACACACACACACACACACACACACACACACACACACACACACACACACACAGTCAACGTTCTCTCCCTATCACGGTGAAATAACATTCAGTTTCATACAGTTCATACAGTCCGTAAATACACAATATTTTCGAGCTGCGTTCGCTTCCCGCGTTCGCGCGTCTTACTTGTAATGTTTTTACTTGAGGAAATAAAGATGACCTCGAACGGATATATTGGATAATTGCATCCATTTATATTATTATTAATGTATTTTTTATTATTATTTAGTATTTAGTTAGAATTAAGGTCAGAGTAAGAAATTTCAGCTTTTGAATACAAACCACTGACCTATACAGTATGTGGATCCACATTAGCAACCCCACTATTCTAATAGTCAGGGAAAAATAACCATGGAATAAATTCCATACCAAGATATTTCTTCACAAAATGAAATGTGTTTGTAAAGGTGTCTAGTAATACATTCCAAAACATTGAAATTAAACTCCTCTAGGAGAGTCCGTGATAGCTGCTGAAAGCTGGGGTGCTTGGCTGCTTGCAACCATATTCGGGAAGAAAGATTATTCTGCCTTAAGTAGCTGTGAGGGGTCAAACTAGTTTTTTTTTCATGATTTTGAAACCAATGCAAGCATTTGTTTTGCACAAAAACTGACACTCTTTTTCCAGCTGCAAAACAGTTTTTTCTTTGCATTATAATTTTTTTCTTATCGTGAAAATAAATATTTCTGGGTGCATGTAAATTAAAAAGTAGCTTTATTAGTTTATTTCAATTTCTCAAATAGTTGTAACAATCCGCGGACCCGCCAGCAGGACCTCTGCCTAAATATCATTTTAAAGGTACAAGTCTTGTGATTAAAATGAACTATTCCAAGATAGTATCAAAACCGACGCAACAATCAACACCGAAGTCCGACACAAACAAAAACATTCACAAAGCTGCAGCGACTTGTTAAAAGTTGAATTCTACTGCACCAGTATGAAACATTTCCAAAACAATTATGTTCTTACTTCAGGGAAAAGTGATACGTGATATATAGTCCAAACCACTTTTTCCCATCAAGCACCCCACAGAAACCCCCATAGGGCATAGCAGTGGCGGCCATTTTGTGCTTCCACAAAAAAAAAAAGGCCATTAATTCTTCCCATAGATTTCCAAAAAATATTTATATCAATTATTTTAAGCCTAGAATCAAGCCATCCAGGCTACAGGTGAATCATGACCATTTCTTTTCATTTTCCACAGAATCAAATGTTTTATGGTCATGGGCTAGGTAAGGCTTCATACTGTGGCCACATTGTGTTTTCCAGCTCATATATGATAATAGCAGTGTTATAAAGGCATCTATTTATAGAAAATATTTAGGCGAGAATTCAAAACCTTCTATTCCAGTAAGTTCAAACTTGAGTATAACTCAATGTCAGTTGCATATAGAGTTGATTCTTTTTGCTGGGGAGAAACTTCGAAGTGTTACCTTCAAAATGAGACCATGCCCATGCATTTATTCCAGATGGTTCAAGAACAACAATCAATTTACTTTGGGTATGCTGTATATAGGCATTTTTTGCAAATTATACAGGATTGTTAACAGGATGAGACTGAGTGAGTTTGGAGTGTCAGGTGCTATAAAAAGTCATTTGCAACCCTCTCCTGTGTGAATCATGGACAGACACAATAGTCTAGGAATATTAAAAAAATCTGGAAACTTCCTTACCAAGACATTAAAGGTATCTCGTAACACATTTCCAAAAATGTAAATTCAACTCCCCTAGGGGAACCTGTGACAACTGCTGAAAGTTGGGGTACCCAAAACCTTATCAATGAAAATTTTAAATGGTTAATCCTGCCTTACCCTTAAAGGAGAGATCCGGACATTTTAAGTGTTATCTTTGATGTGTCGCTAATCACTCACCATCATTGAAATGTACGTTGAGTTATTCCAGAGAGTCCCGTGTCGTGCAGTCTGGCGACCCCTCCGTGGCATAATGGGAGCCCGTGTATAGAGTGAAATTCGTCTATTATAACCGATGCAAAGTTAGTTTTTTCTCTGCTACTGCTCATTGTGGAGTCTCATGATACTCAAACATGCACTGAAAGTCATTCTTTATAATTTTTTTATTTTATTTTTTTAACCCAATTTTCAGAAGCTGTCATAGGTTCCCCTAGGGAATTTAAATGTTTTGGATTGTGTTACTAGACACCTTTACAACAGACATTTCTTGCTAAGGAATTTATTCAAGGTTTTTTGTAACTGGCAAATAGTTTTTGACTGATTTGGGAGGTCATTCCAGGCCTAAACCAATCGCTTAACTGGGACCAGCTGTGCTCCTTAAATTTAAGCAAACGGAAAAGGTTTAGTGCATTCCTTAACAAAGGACCCACCTTGGGATATGCACCTTGTACCTCCCTGGCTTTGGAACAGAGTGTGAACCTTACCTCCATGGTCAGACTCTCATGCTTTTACAACTTGTTGATTGAATAAGAAAAAGAGACTCAATTTCAACTTGTTTGCACTTGTTGTGTAGCACTGTTGTTAGAAAGCTAAATTCCATCTCCTGTACTGCAGCCAAGAACCCATGACATGCCATGTCTTAAAATCCACATCTGAACAAAAAAGTCTCTGCTCAGTCAACCCAAGGCATTTGCAGTCACATGATTGATACTCCAATAACGTAACATATCAATCAGTCATGTTTTGGTATCATCCAGGAGGCTTGAGTCAATGAGATTTTAAAATCCACAAGCAGATAAACCAAAATGGACGTAACGGATGACGGTTTATGTAACCAGATGTGGAGATTGTTGGTCAGGAAGAGGAGAATGGTCAACAGGTCAGTCAGAGACTGATGTTGTCGTCATCATCAGTGTCATTCAGATCATCGCCGTCAATCTGAATGGAATTAAAGGAAGTGACAGATAGGGAAAAAAAGAGTGAAGGAGATTAACATTTAAAAAAATATGTACAGCAAGAAGTAACATTTAAACTAAAGTCTTCCTGTGTACACACTTACACACACACACACACACACACACACAGACACACACACACACACACACACACACACACACACACACACACACACACACACACACACACACACACACACACACACACACACACACACACACACACACACACACACACACACACACACACGCACACACACACAGTTCCCAAAGCTAGTGATTTATCTGAAGACTAAAGTCATTTGGGCCAGTCCTATGGACATAATGGCAACAATGCCTTTTCACATCTTAACCACATAAAACCAAGTGTTCCTATTCTGGCGACGAACATTCAGTGAAATTAGCAGATCTGCAAGCTCTCAACATGTTGTGTTGCGACACGCTGTGAGCTTGTAGATCGGCAAAGAGATTTGGTGTAGAGGGAAAAAGAAGGCGGCCTAGCAGGGGCCTAGTAACCCTAGGGGACCCTGGTCAATTCTGTAGGGATTAAGTGGTTAAAGCATTGAACACACTGAATCACATATTTAACAAGCACTCTAGGTGCACACACTTGCCGATGGGCAAAGGATTGGACATCACAAACTACAAGAACATGGTCAGATTCTTCCAGATTCCAATTGTAAACATCTAATAAGTTTGCTATAATTGGGACTGGTGCAAGGCTCAACTGGGAAGTGACAGATCTGAATCATAAACCCGAGCACAATACAAGATAACGTGTGCTTGTACTGTCCATGGTGACCTGTCCTAATTTTTGCAGACCAGCTCAGATCTTGAATGTCAGTTGTCATGGCCAAATCAGGGTTAAAATCAGGGTTTAAATCTTTCTGGCATCACTTTAGAGGCCTGCAAAGTATATACATAATATGATATTTGGACAGCCTCTGTGTGGACTGGACATTAATAATTACACCTAATCATGGCCTCATGGTGGCACTATAACAGGCCACTACAGGTCATAAAATCAAAGTTTATTTTCCACTGGATTCCTTGGATCATGACGCTACCCCTTATGTAGGCCACGCTCATTTGTGTCTGACAACGTTTTCTGCAATTTTGAATCCAAACACTTTTTTTATTTTTTATATATATATATTTGTTCGGCTTTTTCTGCCTTTATTGATACGTTCGGCCGTAATTGGCTTCCAAAGTTAGAGGGAGGGCGTATTTGACAAAAAATGCAAAAAATCATGAACAAAACGTCCAAATTAGGGTTGTGTAGTCAATGCAGCACTAAAAGCTATTCCACTTTGACCCATAGGGACCACCACAAATACGAAAAAGTTGACCTTTGTTGCAAAAACATGATTTTTTGGGGATCAATCCCTTCCAAATTAATTACACATGATCTCGGAAGTGATATAATTGGCGGGCAAAATGTGTGGGAGGGGCCTATGTCTTAAAAACTAAACACCATATGAACGTAAGATCCGATCAACACCAAATTTGAATTGCATGTTGCATGGCCTCCAACGTTATTTCTCACAGAGTAGCTGTGCACCGATAGCTGCAACCCACGACTTGTGTTGGGGAAACCACACTTGCAATTTCCCCAAATTGCACCTTTCTAGTTATTATTATTATTTTATTTTAGAAATTGGGGAGCTTAGATGTATCTCTTAGTCTTATCTGTATCTATCCCATGTTTCATACAGCTGCTATATGATAAATGATTTCCCCTGCATGTTCAATAACGTTATATCTATCTGTTGCCTTTCACTTCTGTGTATTTACATAAGAACTTACTATGTTGGACTGTCTACAGAGTTCCACACTTACACAGAGTCTGGGTGTTTGCCTGACATTCAAACAACAATGTGCCAGTCTCAGCCTGGCCTAAAACACATCCATCTATTTTCCCAGAGTTTATCATAAACAGAGAAATAATGCCTACGCCTGGGTTCTTGTGTCCACTCCTTCTTGGAACTGGAGTTCAACACACAGGCAAACACACAGAGTCTGGGTGTTTGCCTGACATTCAAACAACAATGTGCCAGTCTCAGCCTGGCCTAAAACACATCCATCTATTTTCCCAGAGTTTATCATAAACAGAGAAATAATGCCTACGCCTGGGTTCTTGTGTCCACTCCTTCTTGGAACTGGAGCTCTAGATTTTCTAGATTCTGCAAATCCTAAAACATTTCCCAGCTGAACGTTCAAGATCAATATAGTTTCTGATGTTTCTTGGCAAATTTGTCAGTGATTCCCCCAACTTCTAAATATCCAGATACCCACGAAAAACCCACACGACGGCCCATCTTCTTATTCCTGGGTGGGGCTGTCACTTTCAATGGAGACCCGACTCGATTCTGATCGGAGGCGCAGCCTTCCCTTCCTTTGATTCCACCCTGCTTCGTTGCTCGAACGATCTAACTGTAATAAAGCATAAGAAAATGCCAAAAAAGAAATCTTCAAAAATCCATCTCTTAGCTAGCTATTCCTCTTCCTGTTCTTGTTCTACAGTAGACACACGGTGCTATTCTGCCACCATGAATGTGTGGCAGTGCAAACAAATATCTTGTGTCCTGTGAAACTGCATTCTTATGGAAACTCATTTCCAATACTGAATAGAAATGTAAAAAGTACTTGTGAGTACTTTCATAAAGACAAATGTAAGATAGGCATTTGTGAGAACAAATCTGAGACTTCTGAGATAAATTCACAGTTGTGAGAAAGAAACTGGTCTTCCACAAATTCAGTATTAACCACTTTAACCCAGACGTCCCAATTTTGGGCATGGCATTACAGGTGAAAGGTATGTGGGTGGGATATCTGATTTTTTTTTGTGGTTAATGGCAAACAGGAGGGCTTCTCTCAAACTGAAAACCACTAATTACTGAAGCAGGTGAATGGCAATGTAATGCACTAAATCGCGCACGCACACAGCTGTACACACATATACTATGCTTGTCAAAAGAAAAAGAAGGAGCCAGCAGGTAGCAGCCACTTAGATTAAGAGCTTGTGCTGTAAGAATGGCCGTAAAGTGCTTTTGTAAATAAATAGTTAAACCTGCACACCTGTATCGTTGTACCTGTATCACCTGCATCCTCAACTGGGTGATGATCCCTCTGAAAAAGAAATTACAAGCATGAAACAGGCAAAGTTGACTGTTTTTAAAACTATAACAGAAAATGTATGTTAGGGCTCCACTGTAGCTGAAGGCTACCTGAAGTGCCTTGCTCATATTAGTAGTTCAGGAGGTAGAGTGGCGCTTGGTAATCGGAAGGTTCCCGGTTCGATCCCCGGCTCCCCCTGGGTTAGTGTCAAAGAGTCTTTGAGCTAAGCAGGTTGATGCATTCCATGGTTTCATCTGCTGTCGGTGTGTGAATGTGTGTGTGGATGGGTGAATGTAATGCACATTGTAAAGCGCTTTGGATAACAGTTATATGAAAGCACTATTTACCATTTTTACACACACACACACACACACACACACACACACACACACACACACACACACACACACACACACACACACACACACACACACACACACACACACACACACACACACACACACACACACACACACACACACACACACACACACACACACACTCACCCTGCGAGCGTAGGATTGTATCCTCGGACGAAGCACCAGGACAGCGTTGAGGATCAGAGAGAGGCACAGACAGATGGACAAGACTGCCAAAAAACAAAGAAACCAGAAGCCTGTTGCCATCATTACTGTAATATCCTATTATGGTATTCCACATTCCTTCCCCACCAAATAATCTAGCTAACCCTGACCCCAGAGTAACCCAAACCCCAAAATAATCCTAACCACCATAATCCTATTACAATATCAGTTATGGTACCAGTCAGATGTTTGGATGTTGCATCTGATCCAATTAATCTTTCATCATCTTTGTGTCTTGTACAGTGTTGGGGGTAACTCATTACAGTAACGAGTCGTTACTGTAATACATTACCAAATTGTGGTAACGGGTAATATAACGCTTTACCGAAACGCCAATCAGTAATAAATTAGAATTACTATTATAATTAGCCAAGTTACTTGCCGCGTTACCGACCAGGGTCCCATCGTCCCGTTTTGAACCAATATGGGACGCAATTTGTTCCGAATTTTTTTCATAAACATCCCCCCCTGTCCATCAGCACTGAATTTAACAGTAATGAACAAAATAAAACACAAGGAGAAGGCCAGTAAGTTTGTCGTAGGACCCAGGTTGGACCTCCGGTGCCATTATGTTCAGTCTGCGCTCTATGCTGCTGCCCGCACTGTCAGGTGGAAACGGTAAACGGAAGACTCGCCCCTAAACATGTCACCCCCATTTCTTTCGCAGACAAGCGGTTCTTGTATTCTTGTATTTGTTTTACTGAGGATAAGGTTAGAAATATAGTTTTACTGAGGTTAAGTTTAGGAATAAGGTTAGGTTTTGGCACCGTTTTACTGAGGTAACGTTTAGGAATAAGGTTAGGTTTAGTTTAGGCATAGTTTACTGAGGTTAGGTTTAGGAATACCGCCGGATTTCCCCCGGGGCGACTGTGCTTTGGGGCGAGTGTTTTGGTATATATATATGCGCCTGGGTATTTGGAACGATGATAGCTTAGTAAGCCTAACTCCACCACATCTCCACAACTGTAGAGAAAACGCACGCTAAAGTGAATGCGTTAACATGGTGGTCTGTCTGATCAAACAGCATGCCCAAAACAAGGCAAACAGTCCCGTAACGTCCCGTCACTTCACGTCACGTCACGTCACGTCACGTCACGTCACGTCACGTCACGTCACGTCACGTCACGTCACGTCACGTCAGAAAAACAGAACACCCCAGCAGCAGTGTCACACAGGTGGCTATACCAAGCATCTCCTGATCAGAACATCTTGTTCTAAATGTGATCAATCTGATCATTTTCGTTGCGTATTTAATAGCAAATAGGTGTCAATGCTTACTAGGAATACAGGATAGGTGGGCACAATAAGCACATCTGGGCAACTCGATGTAAAATTGGCTATTTTGTCCAAAATATAAAGAAATTATGATGGGATTTGTTTACTCTGTTTTAAGTCGAATAAATAAACATATGAAGATAAACTATATGAAGATAAACTATGAGCATACAATATAATGACATTATTTATTTATTGATTATTATTTTATTTTTATTTAAAAAAAAAGGGCATTATTGTAAAAAAAAAGTAATTTAAAAGTAATAAGTAATTTAATAAATTACTCTTGCTAAGACAGTAATATGTAACAAAATATATTACTTTAAAATGAAGGTAATAAGTAATATGTAATTAAATTAATCTATTAAAAATATAAAGTAACTTGCCCAACACTGGTCTTGTACTGGTATTATCTTCAACGTAGGAAAATACATATAACATTAGGAAAAGAGGAAAACATTTATAAATGCATTCATCATGCATTACAACATTACAGCAACAAATTACATAATTAATTATTAATTAAACAGCTCTCTCTGAGTCATGTAATGTACAGTATACAGTACGGTACAACTATGGAGAAAAATAGACCCCGAACACAAAGACTGTGTGCAAGTGCTATCTACAGACAGAACATACTGTGTGTAAATATATATACATCTATATCTATACTGTATATTTAATCTAAACTGCCCACAAAAAGTTCGGAAACTTAATTTTTGGGCGATTATTTCTCCCCTTTAATAATACCAATTGGTATTGTATTTTATATTATTTTTATCGTTGATTAGTCACCTTTACAACGAGGTACAGCTTGTAAGGATTGTGCAATCGTGGAATGAGCAACACAGCTAAACGTGTAGGTAGCGCCCCCAATAAATGTGCCAAAATCCCCCAATATGCTTCTGTTGATAATCGCTCTTGTTTTGAGTGATCTGCCAGTCACTCAGGTGCCAGTCACTGGCACCTAAGCATGGGTCATGCAACTTTGTTTGTTTATGCTCCAAGCAGCAGCACTGCCCCCATGGAAACATGGCAGATTTGTCGTGCAAACATTGCAATAGGGCAAGTGGAAGCATGTTGCATGAGAAATAATCGCCCAAAGTTAAGTTTCCGAACTTTTTGTGGGCAGTTTATATTATATTATATTATATAAATGTAATAGCTCACTGGTGTCACCGGTCTGTATGTCTGTACTGGTACTGGTATTATCTTCAACGTTGTGTACTGTAGGAAACATAGGAAAATACATATAACATTAGGAAAAGAGGAAAACATTTTGCATTCACTGCATTCAACATTACAGCAACAAATTACATTATTAATTATTAATTATTCTCTCCCCTTTGTTGCACAAATAAGTTAACCATCTCAAACGTTCACTCACAGTAGTAGGGCCATACTTGGGGTTTGTAACCCAAGGAAACATGCCTAAAAGACTTCTTTGGACAGCCTCTGTGTGGATTTATATTAGGCTTCAACATATAAAGAATATGTTAAGAAATTGATTCAGCTGAATTAAGTTAACTGGGTTGCCCAGTTTTGCTCAAAGCTATGTGTTAAAATGTGGCTTCTAGACAACATAGGTTAGCATGAAGGTTTTTAACTAATATTTATGCATGCTGGGGACTCTAATGGCTTGAGTAATGCAAAAGACTATAAGCAAAAGTGAAAGTACAACTCTGCTAAATGTTCAATAAACAACATTTATACACAATACACTTTTGCTTGGTTATATTTCTAACAAGGTGTGTGCCTGGGTAGCTTGGTCAGTAGAGTGCTCCACTTTGAGTCACAAGGTTCTGGGTAACTAACCAAATTATATGGTGGAATTAGAGACAAATAACTTGAATGGTTAATGAACATTTTGATACAGACAGTTCTGCTGATATGCCCTCCTATTTTCCTCCTTTCTCTATTTCTTCATTTTTCCACTTCCACTTACTGGCCCTGACCATTGCTGCACAGCAGCTATAATATCCTTTTCTTATTGAGAATGGGATCCATTGATAACGCAATGTTAGTTCACCTGCTCACACTCACACCTGTTCACAACAGTGCTGGTCTCAGGGTGGGCAGAAAGCAAAACCAACCAATAATGTGTTGTTTCTTCTAAAAGCAAACATTTTGACCAATTTGTAACATGTACCTATTCTTTATTTCCAGCCTATATTGAGGTTAGGGAGAGGGAGGGGCCTATATTCATAGCGGCTTGCAGGGAGTGCCTATGGATTTGCGTTTAATTTCTGCCCCTGAGGAAGAGGTACTGTATATTTGTGGGAGAATGGGATTCTTGAGCTGTGCTTTGATGACAATAACAATGAATCAAACAGAAAGTAAGGGTGAATTACTGAGCAACGGCATCACATCTTTGCACACACCATCTGCAGAATTAGCAACAGTTTGTGCATCTGTTGCTTTAGTTTTCAACATAAACACAACCCACCCTAGCACTATGAATACAATAGTTACTGTGTATCATTGAATATCTCATCGCAACTTTACTATTACAATACTGTACATGTTAGTTCATGTACTAGTCTGCAGGGATTCTATAGACCTGATCAGAATATTTATAAAAAAGCGTGTAGAGTGAGAGTGATCATTATTATATTAAGTGTCCAGAACATTAGCTATGTCTAGTTTGTCAAACTGTGGATATTTAGAACAAAATAATATATTTCTAAAAGTGTCCTATTCATCCAGCAGTAAAATGTAATACTGATCCAATGGGTTATCTACCCGGATATAAATTTTTGGTTGTGGTGATTTGGTCTATAATCAATACATCTGATTTACAACGCAGGAAAGGAACTTAAAGTATCTGCTTTTTATGATATAAAGTACTTACATTTTTGCAAACCATCCGGTTTATCTAGAGGAAAAAAAAAATGTAACTGATATTATTAGAGTTACAAACTTACAGTAGAACCACATAACCCAGAAGTTTGTAGAATGTGAGTTACAACTTAAAGGAGAATTTTGGACTAAAGTTTTCTTACCTTTTCTTAGCCTTAGGTTAGATCACATATTTTAATAGTTTTTTTTTTTTTTTTTGATCTGACGTTCATAGTGACAGAACACTATGCAACCAAAAAAAAAACAGAAGTCTCGCTAGACGAGATTGAAAACTCGAGATTTCAATCTCGTCTAGCGAGACTTCTGTTTTTTTTTTTTTTTTGGGACTGTTCTGTCACTATGAACGTCAGATCTCACCAAAAAATAATTAAAAAAAAGCTATTAAAATATGTGATCTAACCTAAGGCCTATCCGCGCACCTTTTAAGCTGTGGCGGCTCAGGGGTGGAGTTATGAAAGTTTTCTACTGTACCATTCATCCTAAGATATCATAACGTCATAGAAAAGGTAAGAAAACTTTAGTCCAAAATTCTCCTTTAAGCAACCACAGAAAACTTCAGAAGCTGAATCCTGTATGTATTGAGATCTCAGTAATATACCATTGAATGATAAGAAAGGTGGGAGAGAAAAATGAAAATGTTTTAAGGAGCAACAGCTCTCTCTGAGTCATGTAATGTAATGTAATGTAATGTACAGTATACAGTACAGTAAAACTATGGAGAAAAATAGACCCCGAACACAAAGACTGTGTGCAAGTGCTATCTACAGACAGAACATACTGTGTGTAACTATATATAGATCTATATCTATACTGTATATTTAATCTATATTATATTATTATATAAATGTAATAGCTCACCGGTGTCACCGGTCTGTATGTCTGTTGATGTTGAAATCGATGTGACTGTCTCTGTTGTTGTTGATGTTGGTCTTGTTGTAATTGGTTGTGTTGATGTTGTATGTTTTGCTACTTGTGTTGCTGTTGCTGTGGTCAGTGAGGGTGTGGTTTGAGGCACAGTTGATGCAGGTGTAGATCGACCTAAAATAACAGATTCATCATTTGTATATGATTTAACCTTGAACAAATTCTTATTTAAATGGCGGCCTGGCAAAAAGGCAAAACTTCTTGAGGGAAGGGAGTACGTATGTCAATACCGTATGTCAAAAGTGTAAAAAGTAAAAAGTTATAAAGACAGCACACATCCAGACATTTCCAACACACCCAATACTTAAATAAAATAACAGTTATCATGATGATAGAGGAGACTAACCACTTAAGCCCTATTTAACAACAACAACAAAGCCAATATATAAGCTCACAACACAACACAACGCATCGCAACACAAGCTTGTATATGTGCTATTTTGGAAAATGACTATAGTTTTGAAAACGTTTCACCTATAATCACATGCCCAAAATAGGGATGCCAAGGTTAAAGTTTAAGAACAACGTTTAGAGTGACCACATTCTTTAACGGGACACAATCACACTTTTGTTGTGCATTTCAGTTAATTGTTGATTAACCTGCCCATTCACACGTCACACTGCTCTCTGCCATGTGAAGTGGTCATATTTAGAGACAGAATGAGCATCAGGGACTATTAGCTTCGATGGGACTATAGTTATGCATCAGAAAAGTGGAACATTGGCGAATGAGGGAGGGAGCAGGGCTGTTCTGGCTGGGCCTGATGATAAGACGGAAAAAAAAATTGGTGAAATGCACCTAACAAGGGACACCCTTGTTGGTTTTGGTCTTTGGGTGAACATGGGAGAGATTGGATCTCTTCCTGTCTTTCCTGTGAACGTGCTGGCATAGAAGCGCCCTGTGGGCATGGTGGGTACTGCTGGGAAGAATGTCAGAGTGGGCTCAAAGTGGAACCGTGAGGGTGGATAGGTAGAACGGAGGAGAGGGGGACAGATTTTTTTTTTATTCCATCTGAAAGACCCAAGGGTTTAACATTTTGGTTTTCCCTGGGCCTAGTGTGGTAGTGGACAAATGATCCCAGGAGCTGGACAATAATGTTTTTATGGGACTCTAAATGTTAAGCTCATTGTGAGAGTATAATGGCCATCACATTATACACAAATGACTGTTTCAGCCCCTCACCCACCAACATCACATACTTTAAATACTCTGATGACACTGCCATTCTTGGACTGCTCATCTTCTGCTATTACTGTACAAAAGTATTATTCAACCCGTTTTGTTGTATTGTTCCGCATGTTTTTTCACCATACTGTCCATGCCAAACAGAAACAAACTTTACAGTATCACCCGTATTGCCTCCAAAATCATCGGACTTCCCATACCCACACTTGCTGATATGAACAATAAGTCCATCACACGCTTAGCACTTTCAATAACAAA
The DNA here is from genome assembly GCF_963280865.1 of Gymnoscopelus braueri. Classification (NCBI taxonomy): domain Eukaryota; kingdom Metazoa; phylum Chordata; class Actinopteri; order Myctophiformes; family Myctophidae; genus Gymnoscopelus; species Gymnoscopelus braueri. The sequence continues at coordinate 31,735,060 of NC_137615.1, forward strand.
TGACACTGATCATCCCCTGTATCGCTACTTCATGCCATCTGGTCGGAGATACAGAACCTTAAAATGGAAAAAGGTTACTTTTAGCAGGAGTTTTGTCCCCTCAGCCATCGCGGCATTAAACCAACTGCCCCGTCCATAAGAGGGTTTTTCTGTGTACAGTGGGGACCTCATGTCTTTGTCTTTGTGATATGTTGTTTTTGTTGTTATGTTTGTTTTTTTGTTTTTGTTGTAACGAACAGACCTGTGAAGACAATTTTCCCCTTGGGGACAATAAACGATATTATTATTATCACGTGGCCAGGAATGAACTCCGCTAGCCTTGTGGCTGGTCTGGGGGCTAAAGGGGCTCATTCTTTAGTTTATACAAACATTATTTACAGTACAATCCATATTGACAGAGAAAAATCCCCTGTTTTAAGCCTGTTTCTGTATTCCTACATTTCCTATGATGAACTTCACGGGCAAGCATCTACCTAGTAGAAAACATAATACAGTATCTGAATTTTACATCAAATAAACCTACAACAATCATAGACTATGTTGAAAATCGGGATAGTGTCCCTTTAATGCTAGTAAAAATTGTATAAGTTAAATATTTTAGTAGGATCATTGCTTCTGTAGCAGTTAGCCCTGCAGAGATACGTAATACAAATATACACTTTTTCTTGTAGTTCAGAAAGCTGTAAGAGATAATGTGTAGGATACTCACTGGTCATAGATGTTACTGCTGTGCACTGAAAAAGCTTATCTGCAAAAGATGAGGTCCAAGTTACAGTATGTTAAATATGAATGACTTAAGTCACGCACGCACGCACGCACGCACGCACGCACGCACGCACGCACACACGCACGTGACACTGACAGGAAGAGAGACACACAAAGGAAGAAGAGAGAGAGAGATACATTATTTAGGGTTAGCACAATCTAAGCCAATGCAGGAACAAAAGTAAAATGAGATATAGTCAGTGAAAGTAAAACATATACATTAAATTCCTTTCAGATCAGCTTTTGACGATAGTGGATCACATCAATGGAACCACCTATTTTTTTAAAAACATTGTGATGTGCAAAACCACCAGTAAAATGGAACAATATAAACAGTAATCATCTTCCTTTGGTTCCATATTTCTTTTTTTAAGAGTCATTATACAGTGTGCACCCGGAAAGTAAATAGAAAGAGAAAAAGTTGGATGCATGTAAAAAACATTTCAGTGCGGTGCATAAGGCTTAGTTGAGTGTCTATACGAATGCAATTTATTGGCCTGTGTTCGGGGGAGGGAAGCCAGGCGGGTTGGGCTGATCTGGGAACTCAGATTAGGGCATTGTATAAAATAATATACTGTATGTATAAGAAATGAAATAGTCCTTCAATGGTGTACAGGGGATAATTATTATAGTTACTATGTATAGTATTTAATAATAAGGGTAATAATAATAATAAGGGTAATAATAATAATAATAATAATAATAATAATAATAATAATAATAATAATAATAATAATAATAATAATAATAGCTGTGTCTGCAATAGAACTAATAGCATTAATATTAGCCTAGTAGTATTGGTAGTGGCCTCATTACAAGCACCATTACACACCATCCTGACATACAGTGACGTGAGCGAGAAAAAGTAATTAAAGGTAGGGTAAGTGATTTGCAATTATTCAAATAATTGCAAAATGGGTCTATGTTCTGATAGTGCTCGTTACTATAGAGTGTCCTGTCCATATAAGCCCAGCAAGCACAGTCAGGACCCGGACCAATCAGTGACGTCTCGATTGGGGCTAGATCAAGTCAAACCAAGACAAGTCAGATCTGGCCCAGAATATCACCTGATTTCAACCAAAATTAATCCTGACCACAAAAACGTCACTTCCAGGACGTCATCTAAACACTTCTCATCACCCAAAATTGCTGTCCAAATGTCCATATGATGTCCCGGTGATGACGTCCTGTAAATGACGTAAAGATCATCCCCATATGGGCTGTGATCTGGCCTAGTCCTGAACGTCACCGGGGTGATGACCGGGCGTCATCATAACGTCATCATGACGTCATTGTGCTTACTGGGAGGAGTCTCCATGTCTCTCCAGCTCTTTATAAAACAGAAAATGCATTTTCGTTTCAGTTTCATTTCCAATTTTATCCAATCAGGATAGAGAACTCAATCAGGATTAAACAAGTGAAATTGGAAGTGATGACACTAAGTAAAGAGCAGGCAAAATTAGAACTGGAACACTATAAAAATAAAGCTTAAAATGGGTACTTTCTTCTGATTGGCTGAGATTTTGACACCTACCAGAAAATGTATTTTCTGTTTATTAACACATTGACCGCCAGAGGTTAATCTCATAATGTACTCACCAGTGCCAACGTTTTATTGTTGTTTTTTGTTTTTTTCACGTCACCACAGATCTTGTTAAAATCCTTAAGATTGAGCTGTGCACTGTTTGTAAACATCGCGGAGATCTCACTGCTTCTACCAGTGAAGACCACGTGTCAAACGGAGCCGCCATGTTTGAGTTCTGACCGTTTAAGTTAACATGGGAAATGCGAGGATGAAAAACTACATGTTTACAGGGGCTTTTACAGGGGTTATTGTGTACGACTTAGAATGGAGGCAGACGGGAAACAAAAAACGTGATCGCACTTCCGGTCGAGATCGGGTGGTGTTACACTGAAAATGGTCCCCCTAGAAAAAAAAAAAAAAAAAGGAAAAAGCACTACAGCCCGTAGGCTACGGGATTGGCGCTTAACCGTTGGATTTAACGGCCCGTAGAACTACGGGCCCGGCGGTAAATGTGTTAAAGAGCTGGAGAGACGGGGAGACTCCTGTTACTGAACAAACACTCTATAGCAATGATTACTATCAGAATATAGTGCTTAAACCTTTAAAAAAAATACTTTTTGTTTTAACCCAAAAATATCACTTACCCTACCTTTAAAAGGCATGTTTCAATCATACTGTCCTCAGGTAACGTGAGCGACACTGCGCTGTGCAGCGATGACGTCCAATCATCAAATATTTGCTCGCTGTGTCTCTAATTGAGTGAGTGTTCATCCTATTCCTTTCCTCTCATTAGTTATTCATTAGTTAATTTGATTGGTTCTGGCTATGTCGTCACACCATGGTCGACAATACATATCAGGACAGTTTGCTGTGTGATTTTGTCACCAGATCGTTCGCTGGCAATCAGGATGGGTTGTAAGTAGAAAGTGTTATGTTCTTAACTATATCAATCAATGAATATGATGAAATCTTCTTTACCTTCAACATCCTTCTCTTCAGCAATCATAACGCGGAGGGTAGAGCCACTCACATAAAATCTATTTGTATTCATGTCAGCATCAGCCAAAGAAGAGTTATCACAGTCTTCCTGTGTTAGAAAGGAGAAAAAATAGATGGAAGTTTAAGTAAGCTGTGCATTAAGTAATAAACACGCACGCACGCACGCACACACACACACACACACACACACACACACACACACACACACACACACACACACACACACACACACACACACACACACACACACACACACACACACACACACACACACACACACACACACACACACACACACACACACACACACACACGTGTGTTGGCCTTGTAATCTAAACTAAATATGTCAGGAAAAAGTTTTCCATGAATGTTCAATTAGAAGATATCAATATCAAAGATATCAAGCATATCAGAGAATGTACCATTGTTTTGGATCCCATAGCAATACGCAATCTCTCCCAGATAACAACATTTGTTCTTCGACAATCAAGCTACAAAAAACTTAGAAGATGGCTTTGAAGAGGAAATGGTAGATTCCAAAAAATTTATCAAAAACAAGCAAAACCTGGCCCGGACCTGGCCTAGAGGTTCGGGCACCTAGGCTCATAAGCAGCCTGACGGCGCACCAGGGTTCGAGTCCCCATCCTGACGGTCTTTCCTGCATGTCTCTCCCCCTGTTTCCTGTCCATCTCTACTATGAAACTATAAATAAAGGCAGAAAAAGGCCCAAAAATATCTAAAAAAGAAACAAACAAGCAAAACCAATCTCCAAGGGATTTCTTTTTGAAAAATTACCATCACACACACATGGCTGATATAGCCTTCCGAATAAATCATGAATCAAAAACAGAATGAGATTGACCATGGGACAAAACAGCATGAGTCATCTGACTCACTGGATTTCATAACAGATTTAACAGATTTGAATACTAATGCACCTCACAAACCTAATTGCCTTGCTTTAATAGTGATGTCAAAAGTACTGCATGTAAAACCATTATTTATTCAGCTGAGAGTGAAACGAAGCAAGAGCTCCTCTCTCCATCACACCCAGTCTCGCACACATAGGCTTTCACAGACAGACAGGCAGGCAGACAGACAGACAGACAGACAGACATTCTGTCTCACCTCGAAGCAGGTTCGTAGTAAGTTACACGTGGAAAAATCGTCGTCATTTCGTTTATGCTTATGCTCTTCACAGCATAACCTATTCAGGAGGTGTTTTACATCAACCTGTATACAGTAACAGAATTCATCATTGATAATATGCATTAATTAAGTATTTTCAGTAATTCATTAATTAATTCATTCATTCATTCATACATACATACATACATACAAACATAGACAGTCTTAACTTGGCAGAGGACAGACAGACAGACAGACAGACAGACAGACAGACAGACAGACAGACAGACAGACAGATGGATAGATACCTTTCCATCGTTCCTTTTCTTAACTTGAAACAGGTCAGGTAGGCTTGTGTTCTGCTTGTGTTCAAAGAAAAAATTGTCCCAATTACAGTGATCATGGATATACTCAACTCATATTACTTACTTCCACCCACGCATTATCCTATCATGCCATTTTGTTTCCTTACCATTTATATTCTACTTGACTAGATTATTTTTTTAGAGGTACTGTGTGTCAGTAGTTCTCAACCTGTGGGTCGGGAGTCGGGACTCCACATGATTTTGATGACAGTAAAGTGACAATTTAATACCCCCCCAAAAAATGGAAAAAAGACCATTACTACATAAAAAATAATCAACAAACTATAAAAACTGGTCAAACATTAGCCAAATTGTCAAATAATATACTGTAAGAGGCAAAAAAGAAAAAGAAAATAGCTGATCTAGATTGGCTATTTTAACAATATTTATCTGTGGAACGGAGTCAAACTAAATGTAATACCTCAACGCCTACAATTTGAAGTGCTTGTCAGGATGTGGGGGTCCCCAGTTCAAATATGATCATTTTATTTTGGGGGGTCCCCAGTTCAAATATGAATATTTTGGGGGGTCGCGGCCTGAAAAGGTTGAGAACCACTGCTGTAAGTAACCACGGGAACACACTGCCATGCGGATGCTGTCAATGCACTGAATGGGACATTATCACGTTTAATCAGACAATTGATTGGTCTAAGTAGGTGAGATACTGAACTATCAACGGGGCTCAGTCAAGCCCCCAGAGCCGCGGTAGAACAGTGAAGCGGCCGTCGCCTGGAGGTCAATCTGAGAATGCAACACTTCCGCATTTAAAATGCTACTGCACGTGCACTTTCGCCAGACTTCCGGGTGCTTCAAATGTCACTAAGCAACTTTGATGTAATGAAATGAATGAATGAAAAATGAATAGCTGGGAGCGGGCCAATCCGCCCGCTAGATATATTATAACTCTATGGGCTCAGTAGGTGTTTTGTGGGTTGATGAAAGTTGGGGCAAACACTCACCCCAAAACATGATTTACAATTCTGTGCCTATCGGTACATAACTCGGACGGCGCTGAGTCGGCTCAAGCGAACTTCCCAACGTTCGGCATGCAACTCGCTCGCTCTAGCTCACTCGGTGGTGCCTCTCGTGGCTCAAGTTAGCTTGAAACGGCGCGCCTCCGTCGCAGTCCATAACTATACTTTTTTTTTCAGAAGTAATGCTCAATGGAGTTACATTAAGGCCTCACAGATCTGTTTACATTCCCCACGCATGAAACCTGTGTTGTGATTGGTCAACAAAAACAGTTTCCAGGGGAAGTACGGTATATACGACGGAAGTCCCGCCCTACAGACACGCTCTGCATAAGGTCATAACCAGGCTTTTCTCTTCGGATATAAAAAGAGCGACATGACTGTTTGCTGGTAAGATATGGCTGTCAAAGTGTCATTCATCAAATTGACACATATAGCAGAATATTGCTGACACACCCACATCAAGAACAGCGACGGATTCAGCTTACAATACATGGAAATCTCTGTGATGATGGGAGATTTTGATAGCACCTGCTTGGAAACACTTCTGTTATTATTATTATTATTATTATTATTATTATTATTATAAGTATTATTATACTAGTGTAGTTATTGATAGAGTGGGACAGTTCATCACCCTCAGATTTAAATGAACACTCAGGATTTCCCTGTACGGAGGGGCCCCGGGAAATGTCATGGTTTATAAGTTGCATTGCTTTTTGAATTACTCCTGATAAGTGATGACAGATAAATTGCTCTGAAATGTAGTAAGAAAGAGGAATAAGATTTGAACAAAATTGCATGAATTAAGTTCAAAGCACATTATGGTTTTGAACTCAAGAATATCACTACAGACAAAGTACTACTCCAGGAGAAAGTAATAACAAATTAAGGCTTGAAGACAGAGGCAGGAAGCAAGGCAAAGAAGACGTACCCAGGCTTCAACAGTTTCGGGACACCCTGCCTCTGAGGAGTTAATCTTCATAAGAAACACCTGGCGAAACGACACACAACAACACATTTTAAAGATCCACATCAAACTGCTAATGTTTTGTCTGAAACTTTATCAATTGTATTTCTTGTCTGTATCTCCATCCCTTGCTCTCTCCAACATTGTCATCTCTCAACTTGCAGTATGAATTAGCTTTTAGTGCTGCCTGCATCAGTGTGTGACTTACGTAAAGAAAGAAGAACTTCAGGACTCCCCATGTGGACATGCTGTCACAGTCTTCATCAGGACTTGAACTGAGATAAGAGAGACAGACAGACAGATAAGAGAGTGGAAGGGTGGGGGAAGGAATTGAATTGAAAGAGCTACAGAGCGAGATAAAAAGTGAGATAAGGAGGAGAAGTGGAGCAACAAGAGAGGGAGAATGAGAAAGATGGAGAGAAAATTAGGGATGAGAAGGAGGAAGAGGGAATGAGATATGAGATATGTATATCTATATATTTCATGTTGCATGCATGGAGTTGACATTCAGTGTGTTTTTGTGTTTCTGCATATTTATTTTCCATCCTCCACACACCACACTGTGTAACTGTGAACATCAGCAGTCTATGTGTACGTGATTACTTTGTGTAACAACAATCAAGGATGTTGTACCCTTCAAAGTATCCAAACAATTGAAATTATCGATGCGAAAGTGCGGACTAGCCAACACCAACTAAGGACTCCTGAATCGCTGCCCTCCACACCCTCCTATCTGTCTAACATCAGGGTCTTGAGCTCTGCAGTGTTATCTCCGCTGTCATGTCTTGTCATGCCGCAGTGCATCTACGTAGGTGATGGTGGTGCGCCTCTTTCCTTTCATGGCTTTGGCCTGGGTTGGCTCCCACAGTGTCAGTTTGCTTGTCACCAGTTTTGGGTGCCTGACACAGTGCCCTGCCAGCCTCATCCTTCTCTCTCTGACCTTGTCTAGACCTGGCCTGTGGTACAGTAGGACCCCATAGAGGTCCACGTTTCTGATGTGGTCCTCCCATGTGACACCTAGTGCCATTCGTAACATTGTTATGTAGACGTGTCATTCACGGCCCTTTTGATTGATTGATTGAATAGTTTATTAACAGTTTGCAAAAATTACAGCGGTAAAGTTATACAATAATGCTAAAAGGATAACACAAAAAGCCCTGAGGGCTTGTTTCCATTGTGGTCCTATGTATTCAATTCATCAAGATATACAGTATAAAGACACAATTCAAATGTCCTTTCCTGCTGTGCTGTGAGTGTCCATGTCTCGGCCCCATACAGCAGCACTGACACGTGGCTGCACCCTAGGCTGAAATGCCAGCCTGACAGCGTGTCGTGGGATCGAGTCCCGTTCCCGACGACCTTTACTGCGTGTCACTCCCCATCTCTGTCCCCATTTCCTGTCAGTATACTGTCCTATCTATAAAGGCATAAAATCCCCCAAAAAGAAATCTAAAAAAAAAACAAAAAAACACTGACTCCACTGTAGCTACGAACAGCTTCCTCTTGAGGTATTCTCCCATGATGTCAGATTTTCCACACTTTTCTCATCCCATGTAAGGCTTACCAGCCAAGTGCCCTCTGGACCTTCACATCCTGTTCCATTGAAGCAGTCCAGGCCTTGAGATATTTGAAGTCCTCGACTACCTTGAGCACCGTCCCATCGGCAGTGGCAATGGTTTTGCCCTTCGGTTTTGTCCATCGTACAGAGGGTAGAATTATCATCTGGCAACACTGTCACTAATTATGAGCGCCCCAGCTACAGCTGACATGCCCACCACCTAATGCCTAGAACTATAAAAGTGTTGCTCGGAGGAAGGGTGTATTGGGAAATTACAGCATTTGTGTTTAACATAGTTGTTAGTAAGGTAATGATAAATTACTAACTTTCAGCAAAAAGGTGAACGTGATGGCTCCTAATTGGTATGGTGTATTTATGAAATGCCATTATACAAAGCGCTTTACAATGTTCATTACAGATTCACCCATTCACACACACATCCACAGACGTCAGAGGAAACAATGCAAGGCACCAAGCTGCTCATCAGGGAAAGTTAGGGATTCTTGCTCAAAGACACTTTGACACTAACCCAGGGGAAGCTGGGGATCGAACCGGGAACCTTCCCATTCCCAAGCAACCGCTCTGCCGCCCCATCGCCTACTTAAAGAGAAGAGAGCTGGGCTAATACCCTCCATATCATATAATGTCAACGACCTATAATGTAGGGTTTTATATTAGGACAGATCATAGGCGCCGATTTATGTGCGCGCTAGTGGGGGCTCAACTCGACTACTAGCCCATTTTTTTTCATTGAGTACTTTATTAACAGTTTGCCAATAGTACAGTGGTACGATTTTACAATGAATTTCCTAGGGCTTTTTATGACACACGACTCACTCATGACTTTTCAGCATGTTTCAACATTTCAGCACCATATCAACAAAGTAGGCCTAATTAATTAATGGTATTGCACCGACATTATGCAAGAAGACATTTATTGATGATCTCACAAAAGATAACCTGCTACAAGCATTAGCAGAACGCTTTATATAGGTTTTTTTTTATTATATCTTTTTGTCTATTCTAATTGTGGAGGAACCATCTCACTCACTCCCTCTCTCTGTCTCTCGTTGACTGTGCCTGACTGTGCCTGACTTGATCTGGCCGCCAGCAATAATAATACGTTTAGCTTACACTCAGAATAGCTGAATGTTTAGAGAGCCCGCCCGCGAAGCCGAAAATCCCAGGTTTTAATTCCAGCAATGTGTCGAATGCAACACTCTTGAGTTCCTCCGTGGGATGAAAAAGGTGAAAAATAAAACATGTACATATGTACATGTACAGGACAACGGTATCTATGTTAAGGAGGGGCAATATTATTAGTAACTATTCAAGTGATAGGTTTTTAGTCACACTGTCCATTACATTTTTAACCAGTGGCATCCGGTCTAGAGCCTGCTTACTCCAACACTGTATCTCTGTAAACACTCTACTTAAACACAAACACACACACACACACACACACACACACACACACACACACACACACACACACACACACACACACACACACACACACACACACACACACACACACACACACACACACACACACACACACACACACACACACACACACACACACACTGGGCAATGATGCCCATCAACAATTTGCTTCAATGTAAATATTGTTTCTGTCATGTAGAAACCTTGTGGTCCAAAACCGTTCCTTTTTTATTCCTAGTGGTTCCATATATACACATGACCATATATGGGCATAGCGGTCAATATATGTGGCTCTGGACAACTGGATCTCCATATATGCCTATATATGGGCGTATCGGGTTTGTATATGGTTATGTCTGAGTCATAGTGACATGCCTATATATGGGCATATTTTAATGTATAGGATTATTTTAAAAATATTTTTAAAATAGTGAGAATAGCTATTTTACAAGCTCACAATGCGTCACATCGCAATGCGCTGTGTGCTTGTAGATCGGCTATGTTCACTACGTTTGTGTGACACTCTTGAATGACGAAGTAGGGCATTGCCGGCATTCATTTACGAAAAAACTGTTGAAATATGGAGATACAAGGTGTCTGCATGACAGCAACGATAAATAAATATGTATTTATTTACATTAAATATATTTAATTAACATTTAAATATAGGCTCAAATTTGTGGGTCCCCTCCAATGAAGCCCTGAAAAGGACTAACGTCTGGGTTTGTGTGCAAATAAAGATTGTGTAAATTCTGTAGGTTATAGACTATATCTCCTGTACCATAAAATGTACTTTCTTGACCCACACGTGCCTTTCAACTTGAGTAGTGTGTTGGGGCGCTGAGTTGGCCCAGTCCCCAGTATGGATGTATAAATCCCCAGTTTTGCACATACAGTAAGTAGATGGCAGTGCTTGCGCAGCCTGGCAGGTTGACCAACCTCAAAGTATAGACAACTTCTCCCTGGAGCCACATGCACGCACTACCAGTAGGCCTATGCCATACACTTAAACCAGCAACAACCAGCAACAAACTCCAATATCCCATACACATAGAAACACATCAGAGAGTGCACAAGCTTCAATAGTTTTAAAACAACACTTATATCATGGCTTAAGACAAACCAATGATATGATCATTGATCTGGATCTCTGTAGGCTATGGAACCAACATAAAGATGGGGAGTATGGCTAAACTAACTATAATGCATGTTGTTGTATGGGTGATGTATTGTTTGTAAATCATGCTATCTGTCGCTATATTGTTTGTAACTATATGTAGCCTATTGGGTAGGAGACTGGGGACAAAAGTAACACTTTTTACATTTTCCTTCACAATTCACAGAATACTTGAAATATACTAGTCATCTTTTGTTTTAAGAAACATATATATGTGCCCTAATTACTAATACCATTTATAAGCTTTCACTAGTAAGGACAAGACTAAAATATTACTTTTAATGCAATAAGTAAGAGTGTTACAATTGCAATTGTAACAGTGGTTGGGGGCAATTGTAACACTGTAAAAATGAGTCATATTAACACACTTTATCTCAAACAAAAGCACATCACTAAGTAATATGTATTTTTTTTTATAATTTAACATTTTTACTTTTATATACATAATTACAATTATTTTGTATTTTTATTCAAATATTTTATTTTTCAATTTTGTTTTTTCAAATGTATCTCTATTTTTAATTTAAATGTATTTTTTACTTTGAAATGTAGTGAAATTTTGTGAAATATGTTCATTAACTAACATAAAAGTATGTAATCCCAGACAAAAAATCTGCTTGCATTGAAACCAATGCTACAACAATGTTACAATTGACAAATTAATTTGTGACCAATAACATAGAGATACAATTCATCTAAGTTTAAATCTTTAGACAGCAGAAGGAAAATATTTTACGTTTACACTTCACTACTGCTGAGATGAAATTATCATTCTATCCTTCCATAGGCAGAGAGAGGAGAGGACCCTACTGAGCATGTGCACACGAAGTCTCACCCCTCTAGTTTATTTCTAATTAGAATTATTGAGTGTGTTACGTTTGCCCCCTGTTACTTTTGACTCCAATCTCCCCTACTATAGGCTATCTTATTATTTGTATCATCTTCCTGCAGGGACCACAGACAATAGCTAAACTCGCTGTATAAAATAAATAAATAAATAAAAGTAGACCTATACATTCTCGCCATGAATTCAATTCATAAATGATTCTAGAATGTGCAATTTCGTTATCAAATAGGCCTACCATTGGTTATGTGCAAATAAAAATGTATGTTATTGGTGGTCGTGGTCTCAAATAACACGATTACGCCATTTGTAAACTTTCTTCTTTTTTTATACAACAAAAGTACATTTTCTCTCACAAACTGTCGTGTTGTGTGCAGATGTGTATGTGTGCTGGTTTCAAACAGCCTGTGATGTTTTGCCAGACATGCATGGAGCAGACGTGAGTTTTGGTGTAGCCTAGAGACGAACACATGGCGCGAATAATCAGTGGTGGAAAAATCTAAAAAGTGTCAATATTTCCCTGTAGAAATACTGTAAAAGTCCGGAATTCAAAATGCACTTGAGTAAAAGTACAAAAGTATTGATATCAAAATGTAGGTTTACAAATGTATTAAAAAAAAGTATATGGTGGTTAATGTATGTTTTGTAATAATTTAAATCTACAAAGTTAATAACTAAAGTTTTCAAATAGTTGCAGTGGAGTAAAAGTACAATATTTGCCTCTGAGATGCAGTGGAGTAGTGCGATGTGGAGTACTTAAGTGCAGTACTTGAGTAAATGTATTGAGTTACTTTACACCACTGCGAATAATAGGTCTGCCTATAATTAATCAGTCAGAGTCAGACTACTAGTGTCAGACTCGTCGTGGAAAGGCTGTCAAATCTGCGTGTAGCCGCTATACGCACTCCCGTGTGAACCATGGTGACAGAGAAGCACTCAGTGACAGACAGACAGACTGACTGACCGTCAGACAGACTGGCAGGCAGACAGACATGCGGCTGGAGAGCACTTACACACTTCTTGAGTCACTTAGTTGAGCATAAACTGCAGTGACTCGAAACTATTCTATACTGTACCAGTTGCGCATCAACAACATGCAGCAATTACAGAAAAAAAAAGAATGTGGACCTTACCGTCGTGGTGGTGGGGAAGAGGTATGCTCCAGCTCCTCTTACTGTGACCGTGTGTGACTTGTGAATGCAGCTACTTTCGATTTGATTTGTTTGCTGTCGCATTAAGTAGGCTATAACAATAATCCGCCCCTTCGTCTCGACTGTATATCTCATCTCCGGACATGATCCCACCATATGGGCCAGCGCCCACGGACGCCGTGGGAGATGGGAGTCGAGATGAGATGCTGTGCTGCTGAGGAAGCCCCCTCTCACCCCCCCGGTGTATCCACAAGTTTCCTATGGCGTTGTGGTGGGCATCAGTTCCTGTCGAAATGATAGGTATCAGGGATCAAATCGACAGGAAGTGATGCCCACAACGCCTTAGGAAACTTGTGGACAGCCTAATCTCTACCGCCCACACTCACTCTGACTCACCACGCATCCACCTGCAGAACGCACAGACCAGACTTTTTATTTTCTTCTTTCTCTGTACCACCTGTTTCACCAATAAAATATATATATTAAAAAAAAACTATTAGGCTAAGGCAGGAAAGTATAGGCAATAAGTAGTAGAGTGGGAGAATACTATATGCAACACACATGTCCAGTCTTGACTCTTGCCAAAAATAGGGTTTACCATTAAAGAGCTGCAGTTTACTCAAGTCAGTATCCAGTTTTGGAGAGAAGCGTTTACTGCAAATTAGGTCCACATGTAGTTTCTAAATATAGGCCTAAATCATGAGGATATTCCAATCATCCATCCATTCCATCCATTTTCAACCGCTTATCCGGAGTAGGGTTGCAGGGCACCACCATAGCAGGCTCCATTCCAAGTGAAGGAAGCGGTCTCGGTATCAGGGATCAAATCGACAGGAAGTGATGCCCACAACGCCTTAGGAAACTTGTGGACAGCCTAATCTCTACCGCCCACACTCACTCTGACTCACCACGCATCCACCTGCAGAACGCACAGACCAGACTTTCCCCCGTACAATAATTTTAGAGGCACCCTTCATTGCTCCAATGAGAGACAAATTACGCTGGAGGGCCTGAACAGCTGGGAGGCCTGGGACTGGGAGACATAGGCCTACTGTATAGACCAGTGGTATTCAACTAGATTAGGCAGGGGCCGGGCAGGGGGCCACAATTGTGAAATTACTTGAAGTTGGGGGCCACAAGAAAAAAAGAAAGAAAACGGAAACCGTTACTGTTATTTATTATTTTATTGACTTTGTGGTGCGAATGGTGGATTATTGTCCATCACACCAAAGTTTCGCCATCTCATCCATTAGCTTTTAGTAGACCGAGTGGTACCACTGTTAGGCCTACACTTCGGCCACAGTTGTCTTTTTCTACAACCTGTTATTATTACGATTATTAATACATAATAATATGATTAATATTCATAATACAGTATTATTATTATTATTATTATTATTATTATTATTATTATTATTATTTAATAATAATAGCCTAATAATAATACTAATACTAATAATAATATAACTATTAGGCTAAGGCAGGAAAGTATAGGCAATAAGTAGTAGAGTGGGAGAATATGCAACACACATGTCCAGTCTTGACTCTTGCCAAAAATAGGGTTTTTGGGTGCGGACTACGCCCCCCCACTTCACACCCTTTCCCCAGTCCCCAATAGGCTCAGCGGTTAGTAAAATACTTTCTCTCCCAAAAGCTCAAGGCGGGATCTCGTCCCTATACGACATCATATCATCACTGAAAGTGTTATCGCTCGCGGGGGTCAGAGGTAAATGGGAAACAGAGCTTGAGTCTGACCTGGCAGATGCACAGTGGGAAGAGGCAGTCTTCAGGGTCAATAACACATCATCATGTGCCCGCTTAAAGGAGAATTTTGGACTAAAGTTTTCTTACCTTTTCTATGACGTTATGATATCTTAGGATGAATGGTACAGTAGAAAAATGTCATAACTCCACCCCTGAACCGCCACAGCTTAAAAGGTGCGCGGATAGGCCTTAGGTTAGATCACATATTTTAATAGCTTTTTTTTTTGTTAGATCTGACGTTCATAGTCCTAGTTCCTAATCCAGTTCAAAATCCTGCACAGGGTTCATTTCACAAAAGCCAAACTTAGTAACCTTTTTCCAGGAACGAGCGATGCCTGTGACAGGTGCGGCCTGTCACCTGCCAATCACACCCACATGTTCTTCTCCTGTCCCAAACTGGCCGATTTCTGGTCCAATTTCTTCGACAGGCTAGGCAAAGTGCTAAATATCAACCTTGACCCATGCCCCTTGGTAGCCATTTTTGGGGTGCCCCACACACTTGCTGGTCTCTCCAGGAAGGAACGTGACGTCCTAGCCTTTGCCTCACTCATTGCCTGTAGGCGTATCCTCCTGCATTGGAAAGGCCCAAACCCACCATCCACCACTTCCTGGCTCAAGTACTTAATGTCATTTCTATCATCAGAAAAGGTCAAATACTCTCTAAGAGGCTCAACTGCCACTTTTTATGATAGATGGCAACCGCTTATTTCATTCATTAACACCCTCACGTCCCTTGACCCAGACTGATCCTAAAGAAAAGAAATACTCCTTCTCTGAGGTGAGCACCTCTGACACTACGTCAACCCCGCCTCATTGTATCCCGGTTGTAGATATATGTAAGTATGTATGTATAAGTATATATACGTGCTTGTATACGTATATGTATATGCATATGCCTATCTACTTCTGTTTTGTTTGAGTAAACCCCTGTCCTGTTTTGTTTTGTTTTGTTTAGCTGTTTTTGTTTTGGTTAGTCTTTTGTTGCCCTTTGTCAACTCTCAGTCTTGTCTGTGTCCTGTCTTGTCCCATAAAAGCAAAAAAGAAACATGGTGATATGTTGATACCGTTAACCATTTTATTTTCTTCTTTCTCTGTACCACCTGTTTCACCAATAAAAGATATATAAAAAACAACAACTATTAGGCTAAGGCAGGAAAGTATAGGCAATAAGTAGTAGAGTGGGAGAATATGCAACACAGCCAAAACCAAAGATGTCCAGTCTTGACTCTTGCCAAAAATAGGGTTTACCATTAAAGAGCTGCAGTTTACTCAAGTCAGTATCCAGTTTTGGAGAGAAGCGTTTACTGCAAATTAGGTCCACATGTAGTTTCTAAATATAGGCCTAAATCATGAGGATATTCCAATCATCCATCCATTCCATCCATTTTCAACCGCTTATCCGGAGTAGGGTTGCAGGGCACCACCATAGCAGGCTCCATTCCAAGTGAAGGAAGCTGTCTCGGTCTAAACTATAGAAAAAGTGCTCCTCAGGGCACAGATCTCCGCCAGGTCAGGCCAGCAATGTTAGCAATTCACCAATTAGGATGGAATATGAAAAATCAGATAGATCCGTCTTGATCACTTGACTAGAGATAATGTGTACCAATTTGCTTGATGTTTGGATGTAGGAGTAATATTAAAAAAAGTTCTCCTCCTGGTGGCGCAATAATAGGGCATTGTTAAAAGGTTGGCATTTGTTCCTCAATGTAGTGCAAATGTGCGCGTTAAAAATGTGCGACATTTTGTTCAAAACGGGCCACTCCTGCAAACTTTAATGTCAATATCAAAAAATGTGTATTACATAAGTCGGCCTCCTGGTGGCACTATAAAAGGCAGATGTGAAAAATGCAGGACAAAGGTTTTTCGTTGGCCTTTCGGGAGTGTGCATACAAAGTTTTACACAGATCACTGCAGTTACTGTATACTGTAGGTAATAACACGAATTGGCCTGTAATAGCGCCACCATGAGGCTGATTTGAAAAATGTCAAGTGGCTTTTCTTCCTCTGCCTAGTGGGAATGTGCCAACCAAAAATTTGAAAGACCCGTTTTGTTTAATGACAATAGAGATACTGTGTACCGATGTGCGTGATGTTTGGACAAAATCTGTAGGAGTACCGTCAAATTTTTTTTTGCAAAAATCGGCCTCCTGGTGGCGCTATAACAGTCCCATGTGAAAAAGTTGGGGCAGAGGTTCAGCTCTGGCATCCAGGGAGTGTGTGCACAGTTTCGCTGCGATCAAGCCAACGGTGCCAGAGTTTAGCTGTCCATAGACGGACGGACGGACGGACGGACGGACGGACGGGGTGCAAAACATAGTCTCGCCACGGGGGCGGGGCTCATCAATAGTTTTTATAAGAACATCAGAACTATGGTCAGTAGGAGAGATTGGACACAAAAGTAACACTTTTTGTATTTGCCTTCATAATTCACAGACTCCTTGAAATATTCTAGTCATCTTCTGCTATAAGAAACATATGTATGTGCCCTAATTCATAATACAATTTTTAAGCTTTCACTAATAAGGACAAGACTAAAATATTAATTTGAATGCAATGAGTCACAGTGTTACAATTGCCCCCGTGACGGGGGCAGTTGTAACAGTGGTTAGGGGCAATTGTAACACTGTAAAAATAAGTCATATTAACATACTTTATCTCAAATAAAAGCACATCACTAAGTAATATGTATTTTTTATAATTTAACATTTTTACTTACGAATGTTTTATATACATAATTACAATTATTTTGTATTTTTATTCAAATTATTTTATTTTTCAATTTTGTTTTTTCAAATGTCTATTTTTTATTTAAATGTATTTTTACTTTGAAATGTAGTGACATTTAGTGAAATATGTTCATTTACTAACATAAAAGTATGTAATCCCAGACAAAAAATCTGCTTGCATTGAAAACACATTGTTACAATTGACCCCGGTCACTTTGTTACAATTGCCCCTGATGGGGCAACCATGATAAAATCCCATATTCTAGCTAGAAACACCTATACTAGCATAGGCTGCTGACGTTAATTTGTGACCAATAACATAGAGATACAATTAATCTAAATGTAAATTAGCTGACATCTTATCTGTAGACAGCAGAAGGAAAATACTATACACTCAAAAAAGAAGTCTCACCCCTCTAGCTTATTTCTAATTAGAATTATTGAGTGTGTTACTTTTGCCCCCTGTTACTTTTGTCCCCGGTCTCCCTAGTCCCTACATAATAGAGTGATTATTAGACTCTTCAAGGGATCCAGACAGTCATAATACAGATCTTGTTCTTATGCAATATGTCATGTTTCATTATGTATTCACAGAACAGTCAGCTAGGGTTCAGTCCCTGCCTGGGCAGGCCTATTCTGAGTGTAAGCTTCGATCTTAGCTATGGTCTAATAGCAAAACACAAGACATCTAATCCCAACCCTTCCCGGCCGGGGGACGCACAGAAGGGCAATCATAACAATGAATGATTTTGATTTCAATTGGGTAAAGGCCAATTTTTCCTATATATATATTTTTTGAATCTTTTTGAGTTTTTAAAGTATTTTTCTGGGAAGGTGAATCCAACTCCTCTGTTCATTGCACTGACAAGTTTATATATTTGTAGGCCAAATTGAACATGTGTGTGCTGTTTTTTAGTTCAAGGTTTCTTTATTATGACATCAAAGCAAAACAAGTTGTATGTTTCCCCCAAAAAATCAGTGAAACTGAGGCACTGTCTCTTTCCTTTTTTTTCATCTTCTCCATTCATTGCACTGACCCAAGTTTATATATTTGTAGGCCAAAGTCATTTTGTAATGTTCAAGGTTTCTTTATTACATCTTGTGCACATGAGAGTAAATATTTTGATATAGATATATATATATATATATATATATATATATATATATATATATATATATATATATATATATATATATATATATATATATATATATATACACACACACACTAGGGGTGGGACGATATATAGATATCGCGATAAATAATCGATATACTAACGAAAAAAAACGATATTTAAAAAAATATATAAAAACCTTTTTTTATTTTTTTTTGTGATACGTTGTTTTTCCTACTCTGTATTTGTGTAATGATGATTTTGAACTGTTGGTGCTATTTTATGTGTTTATGAATTGAATACAAGGACTATCGTGATATATCGTTGGTGAAATTTCATGCAATATATCGTGATATCGCAATATATCGATATTTTCAGTTATCGTGATAATTTCGTTGGTGAAATTTCTTGCAATATATATCGAATATCGTGATATCGCAATATATCGAATATCGAGATATATATTGTTATCGTGGGCCTAATATCGTGATATATATCATATCGTGAGGTACCCATATCGTCCCACCCCTAATATACACACACACCGTATATCTAGGTGTGCCCTGGGATCTTTTGGCTATGCCAGGTGTGCCTTGGCACCAAAAAGGTTGATAAACCACTTGTTTGACTTTAACAAGTGGACCATATAATTCAGGGAGGTCAATGTCACTCAAGCTGATGATACTGCGTCAAACTCTAAGGTGTGAAGGCATCATGGCACATAGCCCCCAGTCGAACCTACAGAAGTAGGCCTACATATAAAAAATATATTAATAACACAAGAACAATATGTATCCTTATTTTCCCATCACAATTAGGCTACTTGTTAATAGTATTTCAATAAGTAAAATTGACAGAGGGGACAATTAATCAATAATAAAAACACCTGTATTATAGTAGCCTATGCGTATTATAAAGTGGGCAATAGCTGCATTAAATCAGAGAATGAGCAATTATGCAGCTTTTTAAATACATGTATCACACACTGACCCCCAAAATTCCAACGTCCAAAATTTGCAGGCCCTGGGTAGAGCCCAGACCTGCGCTCAGAGGAGAGCACTTTTCTAGTTAATTTCTCATTTGTTGATCACTGGTAGGGAGAGAATTGGTTTGGCGGACATCATGAGGCTCGCGTCACCATAAATCAGAGGTACTGTACAGTAGCAGCTCAGCTTTTACATCACCCGAAACCACATGTAGGCCTACTTGTCAATCAAGTTAACCTGGCACCACTGTGTCAGGTTATCGACTTCTCTAGGCTTCCGAGAAGCCTAGAGAAGTCGTCTGTATTGTAGGCCAGAGGGGCCTATTGTTGGAAGCCCGTCCTCACCACCTAGGTGTCAACCGAACAGGAAATCCAGGATCCAGTTGCACAGGCTGGAGTTGAGTCAAACAGCTGGCTGGACGCTGTGTTCTCAAGAAAACAGACATCAAGTCCAATGCAGACAGAATACGTTCTGATAGTTTGTGTTTTCAAACATGCACTCTACTGTACTATTAACTTTTTAACGTCAAGGTCATAAATATGTATTTGGCCGCAGACTCTCATCTGAAAATATTTTGTGCCAGTTTTGTGCGAGGTGAAATAGTAGATTACAAGCTCACAACGCTTCACATCAATACGCGTTGAGCTTGTAGATCGGCTATTTTCAAATAGGATCTAGTGGTTTTGATACTATATTAACTCATTTAGCTGGGGGACCTGCTGGAACCACCTCAAGGACCCCTGAGGTCCCCGAACCAAGTGAGACTTAATGCAGTCATGAAATATAATAGACTGTGGACTGAGTGAGCCATTATGTTGGTATTTCTGGTTATTGTAGGGAGCAAAGCAACAAGCTTCTTGTTACAAGCTTGCTTCTGGCCAGAGGCTCCCTTCTCCTATCTCTAGGCGACCTCAATGATCAAATAATGACATCCAAAGACTGTAGGATATAAGTAGCTTTAATTTATACAGGCCATTATCACCATTTCTAAAAGGCAGATTCTACAAAGTCCACGATTTACATTTAAATAAACATTAAAATCCAAACGATTGACAGCGACAGTAATAACAAGAGGTTTCTTGTGGAGTGTAAAAACAGTAAACAGAGATATTAGATGACTTAAACAGGCATTAACCTACAGTACCCAGAGAATCATCAAAAATGTTTAAGCATCACATGTAAAAGAAAACGGCTATAGTACCAGTTTAGGCTCAATAAGAAATACAAAAATATCCAAAACATACATAAAAGTCAACATCTTCATTTCAACCTATAGCTCTAAAAACAAGGCACAATTCTGAAGCTGCTAATGAATGTTAGTTGCAAAGGCTCCAATCCCAAAAGGATGAATTCATGAGACCTTTTGTTTTATCTGGCTGACATTCTGTAATTAGCTCCTTAGTTTTTGTCTTCTTACATTAAAAAGATAGAGATGTAGGACAATAGGAATGCTTAAATACATTCAGATGGTTTTTATGTATGCTTGCGAGGAATAGGAACCCACATCAAAGAAAAGAACAGAAATCTAGATGGCAATCTCCAAATTGAATTTACTATAGCTTCTAACAGCTCCATCAATAAACTCAAATGGTGTACTGTACACTCAATATAGCTCCATTTGGATTAATTTAATTACCAACGTTTCGACAAGTGGTCTTTATCAGGGAAAGTGTAAACATTTGCATTGATTTTTAAAGAGCATTGTGCTACATGTGTGTGGTGTGGCTATTCGAGTCACATGCTCAGATGATGTGTGCGTCAAGTTTAATCTATTCCCAGTTTAAAAATTATATAAACATGTGACCTGAAAGCTCAAATAACCTGGTGAAGACAGCTTGTTAAAACATTGGCAATTTAAATAATCAAATGGAGCTACATTGAGTGTGCAGTATCTTTTTCTCTATTTGAGTAGTGCTGCCAGTACTCTTGCTGATATATTTGATGGCCTCACATCTGACATGCTGTTGCAATGCGATTCAAATCTAATGTATTTAAATGAAAATGAAGGTTGTAACAAACAACAAAATCTAACTAGACAACAGTTTAGGAAATAAGCTGTTGAAGTGTTGTGTTAAACCTGAGTTATAGATAGTAGCCACTATGAGATTTGAGGTGATCAAGATTCTAAACTCTTATGATAATCTCTAAAAATAGAGATACAATACAATTTGGTCACATGTGAACAGGGATGTAGTGGAGAGTAAAAGCCAACTGAATTTAATGAAGCAATAGCAGAAATAGCAATTTAGCAGCAGCTGTCAAAAAGCTTTTGTTTGCGGCTACCCTATGTAGCCAAAGCGTATAACTGAGCGAGCCATGAAAATTAGGCAAGTAACTTCAAAGTTTACGCAACATTCCACCATGATTTCTTGGCAACGGAGTGGGATAGTATAACAATGTTAAGCAGAATTTATTACGATGAATATTCATTCACAGATGTGACTTTTAAATCCTGTGTGGTCCTTCAACTTGTATTTTGCACCACTACATCACTGCTCACAAGAACATGGTCTGATGTCACCAACAACAGCAGCTAAAAGACCAAGAGTAGCACATTCTTTTTACAACAAAGGAAAAAAACACTTCAAGAGCAAGAAAAAATATATAATTTGGTTCCATATGGAATTCCATTGAAGGAAATCATACTGCAATGAACACTAGACATTTTTAAACATCAGTTCAAGAAGTGCAGTGTCAAGTGGAAAACAAAACTGTCCGTCTCAGACCAAGACTGGCAGTTTTTGAAAAGATTTCACTCACTCCTTTATACTTGGTTTAAAATAGTGTCGTGATAAAGTTTCTCATCATTTTGAAGATTCCATCAGCCATGAACCTCTGCCAACAATAGCTCAAAGAAAAATGACAAATTTCTCCACTGTGAAAAGTCAGACAACTTGTAAAAATAAACTTTAACAAAGCATTACACTACTATATCTGGCAATACATGTCCAGTAGCTTAATTGACCATATCCTTGAGATGTTCTGGGTTTATAAGAACTTCTAGAAACAATGCATCATCTTCTTAGGTCAAATAAAACACAACCACATACCAGAAGAATCAAGTGCAATCTCAAAATGATCTAATACATCTGAACTCTCATTAGGCCAATTATCTGAGCTGATAAAAAAAAAAAAAAGTAAAACAGATAATTGATCTTCTCCTTTGGTTCTTCCATCTATCCTTCCGGTTGGGTTTCATGAATAAATCTCTCCAGTGTTATACTGCAAGTGGTCAGTCTCCAAACCCAGGTGAATTTATTACTTGAAAACTGTATCTTGCAAACTGCTTGAACTAGGATTGATTTGTTTTGCAAAAATGCCACAATAATTCCAAAACGTGAAAAAAATTCATAAACTCTGGGTTGCTTTTGAGCATGTACCCTGAAATGAATCTTCGGTAATACTTTATAAATATTTAATATATAATTTACAAACTGTTAAATAATGAGTTATTAATGACTTGCTAAATAGCTTTAATATGTATAAGGCACATTAACAAGTAATCAATAACACACTAACAGTTTGTGAATGATCTGTATATCAACTATAGAATAAATATGCCTTTTTGATAAAGTATTACTGAATCATCACCAAAAGGGAAAAAACATAAACTCACCAAGAGGTGGAATTCACCCAATGTCCTGATAACATCAGTAAACCCAAACAACAAACAAAACAGCTCCCAACTCTTTCCCTTTTCACCATCATTGAGATTTATCTCCCCCTCTCTTCCCTTGGCTCTCTTCAAAGCCTCTGGAGGGATTACTTAAAAAATAAATCATACATATATATATAACAAATGTAGACTGAACATAAATACGTTCTGAATGGCGTGGGGGGAGTAGTGTGGAATAATAAAGGAGAACTTTTAAAACCTTTACGCAATTAAGACATCCGTTGTGTAAAAAGGGATCTGAAACTCAACATTCTGAAGCAGCTGTGAATATTTTGAACGCTCCTCTGTAGACATACTTGCTTGCTTGGAGGTCTGGGATTGTGGTCTGAGAGGCTGCCCAGTTATTTATAAAAATACCAACAATTATTATTGTTCTATAGGCAAACCATTTTTATCAAGGTTTTGTCTCTGGAGGTGTGAAGGTCCCATCCGTGTTCAGAGGATCTTCTTAGACTGACCTGGGCCTCTGGAGGACGAGGTGGTTTTGGCTGCAGAGTTAAGGAGTGCCAGGATGTCCTGGAGAGCACGGCTGACCTGGGCCCCAAACCTGTGAGAGTCCTGAGGGAAAGGGAGTATTTGTGTCAACTTTCAATTATTAGCTCCTTTTCATGTTTCTGTGAAAGGACATTTATTTAATGTATTTTTCTATTTTTTCAGCAGTTGTCACCATTTCTATTGTATTGTAAAAAAGGAGAGATGGAGGAGTTGAGGGAGAGGAGGTGATGGAGAAAAGGGGGTGAGGGAGTGAAAGAAGAGGATGAGAAGAGGAGGGGTGAGGCTGAGAAGGTGGTGATCGAGAAATAAAGGAGGTGGGGAGGAAGGAAAGGGCAGTGTGATGGGGGAAAGACAGGGAGAGAGAGAAAAAAAGAGGGGAGAGTAGGGGGGGACAATGAAAGAGGAGATATGAAAAAGAGTATGAAAGTGAGAGATTTTTTTTTATCAGAACAGAAAAAAAT
Organism: Gymnoscopelus braueri; assembly: GCF_963280865.1. Taxonomy (NCBI): domain Eukaryota; kingdom Metazoa; phylum Chordata; class Actinopteri; order Myctophiformes; family Myctophidae; genus Gymnoscopelus; species Gymnoscopelus braueri. Next base: position 31,759,182 of record NC_137615.1, read on the forward strand.
TATGCAATAGGATTAAGTACAGTTCAGTAGCATTTTTCAAAAGGGGAAGTGAAATCAAGGAAACAGACACATTCTTGTTGTTGGCCCAGTCAACTTGAGAATGGCTGGGCAGAAGTTCAGGAAACTGATACTAAAATACCGTGGTTCAAATGCCGCCGAGCCGACAAATATGTCTGAGTCATAGTGTTGGGGGCTTTGTCAGAGTACCCACGGACTGACAGATATCTGTATCTGTCAGTCCGTGTCCACTTAATGCCCATATATGGAGATCCCTGATGTCATCAGTATATGCCCATATATTGGAATGCCCATACATGCGCATATTGGTTAGATCGACGGTTCTGGACAAGTGGATATCCAAACTACTCGACGGCAGGCAACGCACTCCCTTGGGAGTTTGAAGTCGTCCCATATATGCACATGACCATATATGGGCATAGCGGTCCTTGTCCCTTTTAAGCGCATATATAGAGATTGCCCATGTATGGGCATGCCCCATTTTGTGCCCATATATGGAGCTGACTAATTTGTTTGCGGCTGATGCCATGACGCCACATTGAGGTTAGACAACACACTCCATATTTGGGCGTAGCTACATTGGGAACTCCTTATATGGTTATGGCTATGTCAGAGTGACTAGCCACTTTTAATATAGGATTAGAAATAAAATGGATGTAGTGATGGCCGTCACTTGTGGATCTCCACCCATTTTGTCTTGTAAAACATAAAACAAATTGAAATAAAAACTGTCTCTGGGCGTATGCACACTTTCTACAATATTTGCCAGACCAACACTGCATTGTTCTACTGAGGTAAGAAAAGAAAAATAAATGATGCTGGGATCCAGGACACACTGGAACATTATCTGATAGATTATACCTCAGATCTGTATGATCACTGAAGCAAAATCCGTCCTTTGGATTAACATATCATATCCACTGTCCTACACAGGGACTGGACATAGATTTCATCCAGTTTGTTAAGACTTGCAGGCTATTCGTGTGACATTCATGATCAACCGGTTTCATAATTGCCATTTAGAGATTAATAACTGGAGGTGCGTCTGTGGTCTCCTACTACATTACTACAGGTATGATAGGCTATTGGAATCAATTCAAGCCAAATTGGTGACACACTGGCAGAAACAGAGTGATTTGATACTTACTGTCTCAGTACAGGAGTGTTTTGATGACACATGGAAGTTGATCATGTCCTCTCCCACAATAATGTAGGACACTCCATAACCATCGTCAGCCACCTGATAGGAACACAAAAGACAGAAGACTATAGTGGAATACAGAATACAATACAAACGGATCAATATATAAAACAATACTCATTGTATATGAAAATGTGTGTTCAAATACAGATTAAAGGAAAGCAATTTGACGTCTAGAATTTCAATTTATTTCTGCTGTACAAAACATTCAGTGAACTGTGATTCACAAATCTAAGTACAGATCATACTGAGTGACATTTGACCAGGACACCAATTCCATACCTAGGCTCTCTAGTTAATTAATCGAATTATCATCCATTTTATTTATAATCTTATCAATAATCTATTTAGTCTTATCTATTTGTGTTTTTAGTTTATTCATCACTGTAGTCATGCTTTGATTGTTTTTAATTACTGTAATATCCATGTATTTCAAGGTTACTGACTTAATTGGGTAACAGTTAAATCTTGAACAACGAAATGTAAAACACAGCTTACAGGTCCAAATCCGCCGCCCAGCGAAATGAACTCTGGGTTGTTCTTCAGGTCAAAGAGTTCCATTTGCTGAACGGGAGTCTGACTGGTGGAGAGTCGCCATGGTTCTGACAGGACCTGGGGAGAGAGAGAGAGACGCAGAGAACCAATTCTGAGTTATATTCTACCTGAACAAGTCATCTGTTTGAGAGAGAGAGAGTGAGAGTGAGTGAGAGAGAACACGCACATATGATCCTATAGAAATTGGCTTAATGGAGGACCTGCCGGCCGGCCAGCGTTCGGACCTCTGACGCCACGCTCATGTCACCATGACTCAGCCATAACCATATAAGGAGTTTCCAATGTAGCAACGCCCAAATATGCGGTGTGTTGTCTAACCTAAAATGTGTCGTCCCGGCATCAGGCGCAAAAACAAAATCAGTCAGCTCCATATATGGGCATATACTGATGACATCAAAGATCTCCATATATGGGCATAAAAGGGACAAGGGGACTGACAGATACAGAGATCTCCATATGTGGGCATATCAGCATGCCCATTTCGATTAATCGAATAATCGAGAGGCACAGTTAATTTCATTATTTGTTTTAAAATGTATATCAACGAATCAAAGCAAACATGATTGAATAAATCAATTAGTCTTATTAACACATCCACCGCCAGAGGTTAATCTCATAATGTACTCACCAGTGCCAAGGTGTTTTTGTTGTTTTTTTGTTTTTTTCATGTCGCCATAGATCTTGTTAAAATCCTTAAGATTGAGCCGTGAACGGTCTGTTTACATCCGCGAGATCTCCCTGTATCTCCCAGTGAAGACCGCATGTCAAACGGACTTCCATGACTGTAGTTAGAGCGGATTACGTTAAACAGTGAAATGCGAGGAGAAAAAACTACAGGAAGAGAATTGAGTTTCAGTTTCGTCTGTAGAATGGGAGCGGGCGTGATCGTCGAAACCGGATCCCAAATAATTCTATTTCCTGTCATCAAACCGGAAACGGAAGTGGATCAAAAAAATTCCGAAAGTGCACCCGGACCGCGCATGCGCGAAAAGACCGCAGCCCGTAGGACTACGGGCTCGGCGCTTAACCGTTGGATTTAACGGCCCGTAGAACTACGGGCCCGGCGGTAAAGGTGTTAACTGTTGTGGCCCTACTGGAATTGGACAATTTATGCTGTATTTAAAATATCTGAACAAGTACTAAAGCCTAGAAATAATTACTAATAAATCGGAGAAACAAACGTCCTCCATATGTTTAATAAGCTGAAGTGACGAGGAACTAAAAAGTTTAATTCCTCCAGAAGCCCTCGAAAGACAGTCAATGTTAAACTAAACAATGATTTTCTTTGTTTATTGTTTTTGTTTTCCACAACTGATTTGTTTTTAATTGAAATCGGTTAGGTTTTATTATCGATTAAATTAATTACATTAAATTGTATAACTGCTGCAGCCCGACACAAGCTCATCCAACCGAGGGCACGCTTGTGTTACCCTGCCTGAGGCTGCATCCCTACACTGTTGGACAATGCCAATGGGTATGATTATATCATTTAGTTCATAGGACAGTTTATCATGGACTATAACAACCCTGAGTAGACGACTTTGTACAATTCATGTATCCTCCTAAAGATCTAGGTGTTGGTAAATGAGCAAAGAATCTTTTAAAATATGTGTTGGGAGCGTAATAGAACGGTGATTCTCAAACCCAGCAGCAGCTCATACAGACATAAGTGTCACTTATAAAGGGGACCTCGGTGCCTCGCACAAAGCGGTCCGGGTGAGAACCATATCTGAACGTTACAACATACTGTACACACCTTTTCCACAAGAGGGTAATTTTTTTATTCCAAAATTGCATAAAGACTCATGGCACCCTTTAAATACCGAAGTATACACAGTATCACAAATAGAGGCATAAACCCTTATTTTCGTCTTTTAATACAACTCATTGCACTGGCAAGTGTAACACATTGAACTTTATAGAAGCACTCTTCTTCTGATTAAAAAAGGCCCAATTACATAAACAGGTGAAGCAATAATTTTTCATTAAGCCCATCCACCAAGCCTCTCTCTGTAACAGAAATCTATCTCGATCCCCACATATTTTTAACAGCTGTACTGCCTCTAATATACCCTGGAATCTTAAAGAGCATACTTCATGTCCGACCACATTAAAATGTCTAGCCACATCGACTAAAACACAGGAAGTTGCCCGTAGGCAAATCGGACATGAAATGTTGCAGTGGAACTTAACAGTCTGCTCTCACTTAGGAGTCTCTTACATTTTTGCCACATTTGTGCGCAAAAATGGGGGGCTCCTTGAACGTTGGACGTTGTCTCGTTCACACTCTCTGGGTTGACCGGTATCTTTTTTGGCAGACCTGCTGAAAAAGATACCGGCAGAAAGAGGCTCCGAATACTGTAAATGGACTACAAACTAAACAAGTTTAGGAACTTGCATAGACATGTTTTTTTATATGCTGTTTAATGACTGTAATTGACACTCTTCATGTCAATTAAATGAAGAGTGTAATCCATGTCTATAAAACACAGATGTGTTTTATAGACATTATGCCCTTGTGGATTGAGTTGAGCTTTTTTTGAGTTTCTATCAGTATGTTATCGCATTAAATGCTAGGTATGAGGCTGCTTACTTGTAGCATATCCTTGCTCTCTTAGCTTGTGAAAAGTTGTGCATTTAAATATATATTTTTGAAGCGAACATTTGTAAAATATTTTGTTGACCCCCAGAAGCAAAGATTTGAGTTACAAATGTTCGCTTTAAAAAAAAACAGATATTCAAAGATTTTCACGATTTTTCAAAAATAGCAGATCTACAAGCTTATGGTGCGGCACTCGGTGCCACGCTATGAGCTTGTATATCTGCTATTTTTGAGTAGCCAAAGAAATCCAAAATGACAGAGACGCGTCCCCGGATTGAATGGGTTAACACTGAAATCGATTTACCACTTAGCCGGTTGTTTGGGAAATGTTCATGGCACTTCTTCTGACCATGCATTTTGTCTCTCTGGACATGATCGGGTGCCAAATGCTCAAAGTAAAGACCACCAATGGCCACACAATCTCACCTCTTTGAGGAAGGGCGAGTCCACCCCTAGGTATTTTGACACCACGTACAGACAGAACAGGTGTCTGTCAATCCCGTCTCCAGTCATGGCCAATCGGTAGAGGTTCTGGTGTTTCTCCGCCGCTTGTCGGAATAGCTGCCCGCAACGCTCCGCCCCCTGTTACACCAAAACAAACTGTCTTGAGTGCATCACAGAGAGCCTCATTTGTATGTATGCAAACGAAAACCTACAGGTCTAGAATCTAGGAGATATTTGCGTTTGAACGTGTTAGCAATATCAGCACACACGCACCTGAAGCAAGTTAAGTATGAGCTCTGATAATATGATTTTGTAATACTTTATATCAATTGTATTATATATTTATATCCAGTATGTATTCCTATGAGACCATAGAAGATAGAACTGAATGCTCTCTCTGTGCAGCCAGAGCACACACACATTATCATAGGATCGCAGGCACACCTAATAATATCCAGATGTGGTCACAAGCCATTTTCACATACCGTGTTGGCCTTTCACACATGTGGCACTCAACAGGAGAATGTTGAGTGCCACATTAACACATTGAGTGCCAGTTTTTTTTTTAAACAGGGTACAGTCATTTTCACATACCGTGTTGGCCTTTCACACATGTGGCACTCAACAGGAGAATGTTGAGTGCCACATTAACACATTGAGTGCCAGTTTTTTTTTAAAAACAGGGTACAGTCAGTGCCTGGATTTTTAACAATTTTTGAACCTTTTTCAAGTAGTCACAAAATATTTTCAGTGATCACCGTCCTCACGGTGATCCCCTCATTACACATACAGGGGTCTCGTACAATCGGGGGATTTTTTTTAAAAACATTAGGTAATCCGTTCCATAGTTGCAGCCAGTTGAAAATAGTCGAAAATAGTCAAAAATACATAATAAAAAAAAAAAGTACACAGGAGCCGAGATACAGGCTTTTGAAGTCTTAAGTTAACCAGGAAGTGGATTGGAGTCTAAATCTTCGAAAAATGATATCTCCTGGTGCTGTGAAGGAAATATATATATATATATATATTTTTTTTTTGTTGTAAAGATCAAACCATTATTATTATACAGATCATCTTTCTTACCGTTGCTGTGCTTAATTGGCCTTGTGGCTTGTTCTGGCTTACACTTTTATGAGCTTGGATTCATGTAGCTTAAACAAACAAGTTGCAACGAGTGGAGGTACAGTATGGGGTTTAATTGGTTTCAGCTGCATGAGGCCTGAAATGGGGGTCTGTGGTCTAATACAAATCAATCTGAGGGTCCTTGAAATTAAAAAGGTTGAGAATCACTGCTATAGAACCTATATGGGGGTCCCTGGCATATATTTTCAGATGGGGGGGTCCGTGGGCAAATAAGAATGAAGTTGGGGGTGACATGAAAAGGTTTGAGAACCAGTATTCTACAATGCACAGAAATGCTAAGGCTATGTTGAGACTGGCAGCCCAAATCAGATTTTTGGTCTAGAATCTAGACCAAAAATCTGATTTCAATCTGTCTAGACAGATTCTGAACAAAAGAAAACATGAGGTGAAAAAAAGGAGGGAAAAAAAGAAAAACACACACACACACACACACACACACACACACACACACACACACACACACACACACACACACACACACACACACACACACACACACACACAGCAACAACTAATGAGACACAGAGGTGGCTCCCGGATTGAAAGGTATAACAATGTATGGGTTACAACAGGTCTAAATGGGTTAAGCTCTATTTTGCACGCCGGTGTTGCACAGTGAAAATAGCCGATCTACAAGCTCACAACGCGTCGCACTATGACGTGTTGTGAGCTTGTAAATGCAATATTTAAAAAATAGCCTATAATCTTTGCCTAAAATGACATGGCAAAAATAGGGAGGCCAGGTTGAAACAAGTAGTTCTGGACTGGTCATTTACCTCTCCAGCCTCCATAGCCTTGACGAAGGCACAACTCTCGTTGGAACAAGAGCGGACAGTCTCAGTGCGACCTTCTCTAAACAGACGGGTCATAGAGGCCTCGTAGGTCAGACAGAAACCACAGCGATCCTGGAAGAGAGGAGAGAAGGGGAGCGGAGGAAGATGAGTAGAGGAAGAGAACAGCGGAAGAGGGGGAGAAGAGGAGAGTGGAGGAAGAGGGAAAGAGAAGGAGATAAGAGAAAGAAAGACATGAGGAGAGGCAAAGAAGAGAGGAATAGGCGAAGATAGAGGAAAAGTTAGAGAAGATGGAGGAGAGAGGAGTGGATGGAGGAGAGAAGATAATTAAATAGAGGAAAAGTTAGAGAAGATGGAGGAGAGAGGAGTGGATGGAGGAGAGAAGATAACACACATTTTTAATAGGTGTTTTTAATGTGTTTATTAAATAAATAAGTCACGCAAGGCCAAGGTTTAGCGTCGAACGCCCAATATGCGGAGTGACCATCTTTGCAGTTCTAAAATCTACGGTAAACCACGGCCTTGCATGGCTTATTGCTTTTCTAAAATGGCTACTAAATATGGCAACATGAAAATCATAGACATATCTCAAATAAAAGAGTTTTTCACAACAAGAATAATTACTACAAGAAAGTAGTCCCTGTGACTGCATTTACAAACAAGGAGGTTGCTGTGCAAATGCATGGAAGGTACTGAACGCTACATGTCACGGTAGCTGCCTTGTTTTTAAGTGTTTTGTAAAACGTTGCATATACGCAGGACGAACACATTACCTCGCCTAGGAAAAACTAAATCGTGAACTGTAATCCATCCATGGGGTGAATATTGTTAACAAGACATTGGTGCAGTGATACTGATGCATGTGGTCCTAGGCGTGTGTTTGTTGAGTGTTTGAGAACGGGACGCAGCCAATAAGAATCAAGGACTGCATCTATCCTTTTTAGAATTACATTTACACCACAGTCCTGGATGAGGAGGGGGAGGAGAAACAGAAGAGGTAAAAGAAGAGATGAGCCAGAAGGCAAAGCTCTCAATCTACCGGTCTTCGTTCCTACTCTTACCTATGGGCATGAAATGTGGTTCATGACCGAAAGAACACAATCGCGTATACAAGCGGGGAGGACCAGGTGGGGCATTATATCTCCACGTTGGCCAGGGAACGCCTCAGGATGCCCCATTCAGAGCTGGTGAACAGGGCCAGGGAATGGGGAGTTTGGGGTTATCTGCACCAGATAGACGCTGATGAAAAACTCTGGCCAGACCAGACAAAAGGGACAGGGTGTCCAACAAGAACATGGTAACTTGTAGTGCTACATACTGTGACATGGTACAATTTAAAGTTTTTTTTTACAGAATTACCGCAGGTTTTTTTTTTTTGCATGGATTTCATTTTGTTGACATATGTCTGTACATGTAGAAATATGTAAAAATGGTTTACATGTAACACATATAACATCATTTAAAAAAATGGAACCAAAGCGATTTAGAAAAACTGTAAAGCTGCAGGTTTATCTGTGTAAAACCATTGGGACCTGTGCGTGTATAACCATTTGGACGTGTGTGTGTGTGTGTGTGTGTGTGTGTGTGTGTGTGTGTGTGTGTGTGTGTGTGTGTGTGTCTCACTCTGTAGTAGGCCAGCTGCAGACTGAGTTGTATAAAGGCATCAGGACTGATACGCAGCTTCTTGATGCGTCCCTTGCCAAACTCCCTGAACGGGAAAACATGACAGTCTACATCATCTGCCAACAACTGGGCAACAGCCAGAGAACTGGCTACCTGGACCTGGACCTGAGATGAGAGAGAGAGAGCACAGGAGAGAAGAAAGTGAAAAAAAAAGGAAGCAAAGAGAATATCAAAAGATAAAGTCAAGTTGCTTTGGAAACCAAAGGCCTATTTGACTTGCCTGTGAACTGATCATATCTGTGTGACCCCTGCTCTACCCCACCTCTATCCTCTCTCATCACAAAAACTACAAATGATGGAGCACACACACACACACACACACACACACACACGCACATGTAAACCTGTGTTGTAACAATGAAGTTGTAACAGAAAATTACACTCTTCAGACAATACAATTTCTTTTAAGCTCGTTAATGTAGGGTGAATGCTTGCAGAAATAACAGCATTCCAAGACTCCCAAGCTGCAGAATGAATGATTGTCTGACCGGTCCGGTCATGGAAAATGACCACTGCATGCTACGTAAGTGTGAGATCAATCAGACAACCAGACAGACAGATAATAATACCTCTAATTATATTTTTTGCAACTCAAAATGCATTTTATATATCTACAATATTTTCAAAATGCATGAGAAATACAGGTAGATATGTCAGCATTAGAACACATGCTTGCATGATACTGGATTTCTGCCATAAATACTCAGACGCCAAACGACTGCTGCGTTAAAGCTACATCTTTCAGACTTATAATAATCAAACTTTGTCACAGATGCAAGAATCATCATGAATCAATTTGGCAACAATAGAAAGAATGGTATTGAGTGGGGTGAGACGTATTGAGTGGGGTGAGACACAACTGAATTACAAAATGCACAAGTGTCAAGGCATGAAAGAGCAGATAGCCATGACAGTTTCCTCTCTGCTCGGAAACCATACCAGTGCATACGACACCCACCAGCATGACAGTTGACTTACACGGACAATATATGCACTCAAGGTTTCTGATGGAAACAGTCACGCCACCTACATAACACATCTGCTGCAGCTCAGCACAGGAAATGTGCATTGCACAGAAACAAGTGTTCATGACGAGTTACCGCTTGCCCTGATGAAGACCAGCCATGTGGTTGAAAGATGTGTTCTTTTTAGCTATGTAGCCACCGTCATGGAAATGTATGACTGCACGTTACAATTGTACTTGTATCCATGGCCAGCTATATGCAGGCATTTTCATATCAAGGGGAGATCATATATTCTGTTTTTTTACAGAAACAATGTATTTGGTTCTATTTTATGACATGTTTTTCCAATTGTGTCAGAAGAATATTTAACCAATTACCTTTGTCTGCACTGTTGCCTGCACAAATCTGTGATAATCAACTAGAGCTTCACTTGCACTCTCTCTGGGGTGGCCGAAGCCGAGTGGGTAGAGAGTTCGTCTAGTAATCATAAAGGTCACTGGAGCTTAATAACCATCTGAACAGCCATCAGCTGGTGAAGCCCCTCTCTCGTTTTTTGTTACGGCCGCCGTGGAGACAATAAGTATAGCAGTGACAGTGTGGGGTGGTCACGTATCTCCCGTTTGTTTTTGTTAAGGTTGGCTGAATCAGTTGTTTTTAAGCGACCACTGGTGGTTTACTTTGGGCTTTTTAATGCTGATTAAGTAGTTGGCAAGAACCCACACAACCCTTCCAGAGGTATGGCAGTGACACTGTGCAGTCACTTTTTAAGTTTGTTCAGGCCATGCAGTTGCTATTTTTCAGCAGTTGCCAGTGGAGATTTCCAGTGATTTCCAGTAGTAGAACAGAATACTTTTATTGACATATTGGCTTTTATTTAAAAAATAAATCACAACAATGTCACCATTTACAAAACACCAACGTGATGGATTGTACATTAAAAAGCCAAAGCTAGTTTACATTGTTTATATTTCCAGTAGTGAAGTTATCAGAGCCTGCATGGAGCCTCAGGCACGCTATGCATGCATCTTAGCCCAGACCCTGACAATGCTTGGCATTCAGAGAATAGAGACATGCTGTGACCTGCTCTTGAGGTTCTGGCAGCTTCCGTTAGCAAGACCCCACGGTACACGTGCCAAACTCAATGACTTCTTTTTGACACTTTCACGGACTTCTTTTTCAGACATGTTGAACACTTACGGAATAGATAGATAGATAGATATGTGTGTTAGGTGAGATAGATATGTGTGTTAGGTGAGACAGACAGACAGATAGACGAAAGCAAGTTTGTGCATGTTTAAATATTTAGACTACCTCCCCCTTTCTATGGTTTCTATCAGTGTTTACTATTCTAGGGTGTGTCTCTGTGATATGAACGGGAGTGTGAGGGTATTTTACTCTCTTGGAAAGTTTTCTTGGTTGGCCACAGACAAAATAATTATTTATTTTCACTCTCACAAACACACACCCCTTAACATTTGCACACAATGAGGCAGTAACAGTCTGCAACACTCTTCTTATTACTTAGATTATTATCTTCTATTCTATCCATCTGAATACATCCACACTAAACACTTAAAAGCTAACATGTTAAAGTTTGAACCGAGTTTCAAGCTCAAAGTATGTGGAAGGAAGTAGTTCACTTAAGAGTGAAGTAATCAGTGGTTGCATATAGCCATTGGCCTGGCTCAAAAGATGTGAGGTCAGAGGATGGTGGAGACATAACGTGGCTAGTCTTTCAAACCAGACAATCTCTGGGGGGGTTCAACATCTCATTTGCAGCAATATTAATGTGCGCATGCTACACCATCTGGAAAACAATGTAGGGACTGGAAGTGACTGATATGGGGAATGTGAGGGAAATTCCCTGTTACTTTCAATTTCACTCTCACACGTACAGTAGTACAAACACTGCTGACACGCAATACCATCTGATTGATGAAAAGGAACTCAGCCATGAGGGCAGAACACTTGCCAACAAACTATAAGGGACTGCAGGGCTAGGGCTTTCACGACTAGTGATTTTTACTAGTCGACTAATTTGACCCACTGGTCGAGGTTTACCTACAGCATTATGTAATAATAAAGACGCTCTGGGGCACAGCATTTCGCAGCAGCTAGGTTGCCGTGACAACGGATATACAAAAACAAACGCACGTGTTGAGAACTTACACTGCAACAAAGAACAGCATTTCACAATTGCCACAATCCACATCCATTTTAGCTGCTATATAAAGGAATGGAAACTGGACTCACCAAAATGACAATCTGCCATGTCTCTCGTTAAAAACAAAGTACACAATTAATGTTGTCATTTTATCAACTGGCCCCTTGTCATTTTTGTAATGTGGCCCACAGGTTCAGCTATTTGAGTATCCCAAACAGTCTATGCTTAATAGACTAATACAGAGTTGACCAGGGTCCTCTAGAGCTGCTTTTTTTGGGGGGGGCCTGCATGACTCAAAGGTTAGACATTAATGTCTCGCTTTGGGCCTGCTCTTTTTTACCCATGGAGGGTTCCTGCATCGCGCTCACTGATTTACAGTAGCTTAACATGCTGCTGTAAATCATTGAGCATCTTAAGAGCAGAGCCATCAGCGCCAAATATAATGGTATTCCATTTGTTGCAATAGATGGTTAAATCTATGACTTTTCATGATGGTACTATACGATTTGCATGTATGATGACCGTGGGCAGATTGCTGAACTAGTTCAAGCCATCTTGGTATTAGACTCCTGTATGACATTTAAGGCAAATTGGACTGCAAATGACAGCGATAGAGCGATGTCAAGGAAATGTTAACGGACGGACGGACAAAGGGCACACAGTAATAATACGACCCGTTGCTGACAGGGATATAAAAACAAACTACTGGTGTCAATGTCCTGCATGTGCTTGCTGTAGGTTCAAGAATTCAACCTTTTTCCTCAGCCAACCTGTGCCCAATAACTGCTACATGTTGCAATCCTGTGTTAACACATTCACTGCCAGGGGTTTTCTAAAACAGGCTGCAGCCTCTGCCAGCATTTTTTACGATTTTCTGACCTTTTCAAGTAGTCACAGAATATTCATCTCCAGCATGATCGGATGGTTGCTAATCACGGAGGGTTTCACTGTGCTTCCGCGAGAAAAAAAAAATGTCATCGCGACCTCCTGTTTGCTTGTCATACGCCGTTGAAAATAGCATGTCTCGCCAAAAATACATAGTAAAACACAGGAGCCGAGATACGGAATATTTCCCAAATACTTTAACCAGGAAGTGAATGGAGCAGTAAATCTTTGGATCACGTTATTTCCTGGTTCGGTCTAAAAAAAAAAAAAAAACTACCCTCTGTGTATGTGCGCACATACACATGAATAATGTAGAAGTAGGAACCATGCACACATCAAAGGGTTCTATTACTTCGCTTTTTCCTCCTTACTAGTGTTGCCATTCTTTACCATTATTGCTGCTACAATGTTGAGGAACCAAAACCAAAAGAATTGTACTCGTGCAAAAGATGAAACAATAAGAATAACGAATCTAATGGAGTTGAGACAACCGATGTGCAGGAGGGAAGACCACGCCTGATAACAAACCACACCTGACAAGTCCTCCCATCATGCCACTCAGCGAGGCATATTACCCAGCCACGTCTACCTTAGTATCTCACACGTACACATGCACAGTTATGCAAAGCACAGACACACACACACACACACACACACACACACGTACAGTACATACTTGCATACATGTACACAAAATACCGTAAAGGAACATGTGCACGTACCCACATACATACACATTACACCGCAAAAGGAACATGTGCACGTACACACAAACATCCAGGGCGTGTATAGTACCTCGGATGGGATGTCCCAGGCGAGGCGCTGTGGATGAGGCAGAGAGCGATCGATGTCTCCTTTGCAGTGTCCGTCCTCTGTGTAACCCAGCTGGAAGGCATCTGTGGCCAGAGTGAACTGGAGACATGGAACAAGTGTAGAGCAACACACACACAGAGATATATCAAGTTCACTTTCAAGTGTATTACCCATCATATAGGCCTTTCATACAGTCTGTAGGCCAATATTCTGCTTATATACTAGAGATGCACCGATTGCAAAATTATTGTCCGATACCGATTCCCGTTTTTTTTACAAGTCTGACCTGCCAATACCGATTTTCTATCTAAGAACTATATAGTAGGGTTGCTCCAATGAATTTTTTTTCAGGCAGAGTACAAGTACTTAATTTGTGTATTCGCAAATACAGAGTACCAATAAGATTAAACCAGGACACTGGAAGAACCAAGAACACTTACGCCATATCACAATAGTACAATATCCAAAATGACAAGCGAAATCCAGTCTAATATCATATGGCTATAATATTGATGCGCTGCCTATGCAACGAAAGGCCTAAAGGGATGAAAAAAAGAAGAAGAATTTGAAAAAGAATACTACTGTAGCCTATATCTTTTTTTTTGGTACCATTGCTGTGTCACTGTTATAGAGCTGCATGATAATGGAAAAACGTATTATGGGTCCATATTGAGATCAGTTATTTTTTTTAAATGTTAATATTTTTTAACAAACAAAATCTTATCTTAATGCAAAATTGTTTTCTTATTTTGACTAAAAGCTAAAATAAAAAAATAAGGTGTTCCAATTCAGACACATACTGTAGCAGTACGTACATGCATGTCTGCATTTAATAGGTTTCAAGGTGAGAAATGTACCGTATGTCACTCTAGTCTAGTCTCTTGCCTTTCAATGATATCAAAGGCAAATGATTACCTTATGTCACTGCTTCAGTTTTGGCTTCATTTAACCTCTGTATCCACCTGTTTCCGCGGGAATTTACTGGAGCAAAAATCCTGTGTGGGAAACATCCTGCGGGGGGACCGGAAGTAGGAAATAGCGTCTCAGTGTGTTTACATTTGCCAGCAGAACGAAGCTCGTTCGCAGCTGGCGAACGGGCCTTTTGCATGTAGTTGAAGCGCAAGGGGGCGGGGGGGCGGTGCATGGGGAGAGAGTCAGCGCACTGAAGTCAAGGCACACTACAGACTACTGTGTTGTTGACAGACAACGGATGCACGCTTATTATGAGAAACAACACAAATAAAACATGGCAAAACAGTTGCGTGCATTAGTGCAAGATGAGGGTAAAGGAAACATTCAGTCTAAATGTCCAGTAATTCGCACGCGAAAAGGAAACATTAATGTCCAGTTTGCTAATCCACAACTACTGTGCCAGATAATCACCAAGAGAGTTAAAAAAGAAAAAAACGTTTCAGTCATTCAGTCCGACTTCACTGTAGCCTATAGTAGCCTTTTCATAAATTATATTTGTATTAGGCTGTCCTAAGAGTTTATAATATTTAGAGAAATGTAAGGTTTCAAATACAAAAGTATTGGTAGTAGTTGCTGGACATTTAGACTGAATGTTTCATTTATCCTCATCTTGCGCTAATGCACGCAACTGTTTTGCCAGGTTTTATTTGTGTTGTTTCTCATAAGCGTGCATCCGTTGTCCGTCAACAACACAGTAGTCTGTGCCTTGACTTCAGTGCGCTGACTCTCTCCCCCCCCGCCCCCCGCCCCCTTGCGCTTCAACTACATGCAAAAGGCCCGTTCGCAGTACAGCTACGTTCTGCTGGCAAATGTAAACACACTGAGCCGCTATGTCCTACTTCCGGTCCCCCCGCAGGATGTTTCCCACACAGGATTTTTGCTCCAGTAAATTCCCGCGGAAACAGGTGGATAGGGACTTAAAATGTTACACTACTCTCTGTTGCTCAGTGTACCTTGTTAAACTTTCGGACGAGACTTTTATAGGCTACAGCTGGATAGACGACAAGACGTCTAGACGGCACAGGAATTAATCCAGCGGTGTGGATGGATGATATCATGACCACAACGTCTTTTTGAGTTGTTGTTGGAAGATGCTTAGACTTTTCAGATTCAAATCGTTGCTTCTGGGGGTCCCTGGAACAAAATATTTTTAGATTGGAGGGGGTCCGTGGACAAATACATTTTGGGGGTCCTTGACATGAAAAAAGTTTGAAAACCATTGATAATATAGCAACATAAGTAAAAAAGTATATATATATTCAAACTAAAGATTTGCACACATTTTCACGATTAAAAATAAATAAATAGCAGATCTACAAGCTCATAGCGAGCTTGTAAATCTGCTATTTTTATATAGCCAAATAAATCTTAAAATGACACACATGCGTTCCCTTCCCGGCCTTAAAGGGTTAAATTCTCCGATTGACGGACCGACAGTCACGGCATTGAGTAGGCTATAATGCTGCAATAATGGAATATCATATATTCCATAAAACATATATTCAATATATGTATCCTTACATTTGAAAAGGTAATCAGCACCATCTGTAGGCTGTCACTATGGGCTACTTGCTAATGTTTACTGAGTTGCACGACTTGAACATCATGCTGCTGCTGCGCAGTGCCCATGCAGTATCAATTTGACACAACCGGCATAAAATCGGAATTTATGACAGTGACCAGGCCGGTCACCGATGCGGGCAGTTTGATATAAAACAGGCTATTTTGATCGGCGACCGATTGATCGGTGCATCTCCATTATCTACAATATAAAGTTTATGTTGTGGAAGGTGATGTGTGTCTGACTGTGGCGTAGAGCTTAAGATTTTTGCCCGAACCCGACGGGACCCGACCCGGCCCGTCGGCACGGGCCGGGTCCAATTCGTCACGTATTTGTCGGGTTTTGGGTCGGGCTGGGCTAAGCAACAAAATAACACTTTTTTTTTTTTTTTTTTTTTTTTACAAATAAATGTTTATATTAATTAATTTGTATTAATTTAGTTGCCTATTGTGTTTACAAAAAGCAACAATAAGCGCGGTATGTTATGTTGTCTTCTGTCTGTGACTGTTACTGTCACTGACACACTGTTGTAAGCTGCGCTAAAAGTGCGCTTGACTCCGTGTGTGTGTGTGTGTGTGTGTGTGCTGTGACTGACTGTGACTGTGTGTGTGTGTGTGTGTGTGTGTGTGACTGCGCGCGCGTGTGCATGTGTGTGTCACCCCCCGCCCCTTCCCTCTCCCTCATGACCTGCCTTGGCCAATAACCTGTCAGATGCGTTGATCTGAACGTCAGCTGTGAGCTGTCAGCGGGAAACGACAATAACAAAAAGAAAAGCGGCAAAGGTGAAAAATGGAGCAAACAGTGGATTCTGGTGAAGTTAAAAGGAGACTGGCATCTGGTGATTATGGTGTAGTTGTGCAAGAAAACAAAAGACTAAAGTCTGATGTATGGAACTATTTTGACAAAGTGCATGACGAGAACAATGATCAGTTGGATTTTGTGCAATGCAAAAGCTGCAAAACTGTGCTCCGTCACAGCAGCAAAAACACAGGGACTTCCACGCTTAACAGGCACAGAGATCGGTGTGAATCTGGAGGACTGCCGGTCGAGGCAAGTCAACCAAGTGTGTCATCGTTTTTCACAACTGCCCCTAAAGCCTTGCCCGCAAAGGTGAAACAAAATGTCACAGATAAATGTGTCAGCTTTTGCTGTAAAGATATTAGGCCGTTTAATATCGTGAATGGAAAGGGCTTTGAAGATCTAGCACAAGAGCTCATTAACGTGGGGGCTGCGCACGGGAGAGTTGCACTTAGCTCAGTAATGCCTTGCAACGTTACAATTGCAAAGAGGTGTAATGCCATGGCAGAAGAGAGGAGGGAATCCTTGGCACAGACACTACAGGGTTTATTCAAAGCTGGCTCCACTGTCGCTATGACAACAGACATGTGGACCGACGATTACCGCAAATTAAGTTATCTGACGATCACGTGCCATTTCATAACAGAGGAGATGAAACTTATGACAAAAACATTGTCAACAGCTGCGTTCCCATTGGAAGATCCAAAAACCGGAGAGAATATCCGACGGGAGATTGTCAACAAGCTAACGATAAAGTTTGGCATTGATGCTACTTTTCTGAGCAGAATTGTGTGGGTTACTGATCAGGGATCTAACATTAAGTACGCTCTGCGTCCATACACCCGACTCGATTGCATTGACCACGTACTCAACACAGTCCTACGCCATGGACTTGACATTGCAGAGTTGAAGAAGGATGTTGCTCCCGATATAGGACAGACACTTACTGCTGCAAAAGAGTTAGTGAGGTATGTTAAACAGACTGGGCTGGCAGCTCAACTGTCCAAAACCCTGTTGCAAATGGGGGACACCCGGTTCAGTACAGTTTTCCTCACACTGACCTCTGTTCAGGACGTTTACAATGAGCTCCATGCGAAACTGGAAGCGCGCGGAGAGAGTGCACGGATCGAAAACATAGCCCCTGACACACTGAGCTTTTTAGTAGACTTCCTAAGGCCTTTCTACGATGCACAGAAGGAACTCGAGGGAGACCAGTATCCTACGCTCAATCTTGTGTGCCTTTGGCATGAGAGACTCAAACGCCACTGTCAACCCCACCTACTGGACTCAGCCCAGCAGGCCGCCGTGCGTAAACGGCACGAAGAGTGGCTCGCTCGTAAAATCATAATAGATAACCGTCACAAAGTCGCTACATTCCTCTGGCCTAAATTTAACCAGCTAAGAATGATGTCACCATCGGACAGGGACAGTGTTTACGAGCATACCCGCACTCTTCTCCGAGCCATGCCTACAGCAGCAGCACGAGATGATGACACTGATGGAGAGGCTGCGGCGGGGACACCGGCTCCTTCGGCCCAAAATGCGGACACTGAGTTTGCGGAGTGGGAAAATGAGCAGAGAGGCGCAGACGAGGGAGAAGTTGACGAGGTGAATCTGTATATTGCCCAGACGGCTGTCATGGACAATGAAAGAGATATTCTTGGCTGGTGGAGTGCCAACAAGGCACAGTACCCAAAACTGACACGGTTGGTTAGATCAGTGCTTTGCATCCCAGCCAGCAGCAGTGCCAGTGAACGTGTTTTCAGCGCCGCAGGCAGAACCATCTCCGAGCGGAGGACGTCGTTGAAATCGTCCACAGTGGATTCCATCCTTTTTCTACATAACAACTTATAATATTGGTGAGTAGGTAGGCCTACTGTAGCCTCTAGCCTTTAATTAATCATTGGTAACTAAGCATTATAAGCCTTAAATGTAGGCTTAGTCTCACTCTCTTGTGATTGTATCATTTTCATTTATCTTTTCTTTCTTTTTTTTTTCCCCCCTTCAGCTGCTGTGCTGCTTCGCAATCGCTGCTGCGTAGCTGCGGCCTGCGGCCTGCCCTGAGCGAGGCCCTGCCGTGCGTGCGCTGACTTGTTGGGAATATTAAGAAGAACACGTGTTAATTTGAAAAGAAGAAGAGTTTTGTGTTGGACAAAAATAAAAGATTTTGGTTATTTTATTTGTTTAGCCTATTTTGATATTTAATTTAATCCGGAAATGTTTAGTTATGATTCAGGGCAGGCTATTCATCAAATATATATATATATATATATTTTCATGTTATATGTTTCATGCATGTCGTTATCCTTGGCTTTTATTTGATTTATCCTAGGCTAATTTCATGTGCCCAGAGTCCCAGATTTCATTTAAGATTGCACAATGTAAAAGTTTTGTAAACACGAACGAATGTTAAATTGTCCTCCAGACCTAGTGGTGCATATTGCATAAGCCTAGTTTGATTTGAGTCAATATTTCTACACAATTTAATTGTTATCGCTATTAAGCAGAAGTTTTTTTGGTTTGTTGGTTTGTTGTTTAAATAGGCTACTTTTGTATAGCCTAATAGAAATGTTTTGAACTTTGTAACTATAATAGCCAGCCTGCCTGGCCTTTGTGCGCGCTATACTGCGCTTGGCGCCTGCTGCCTGATTTAGCGGAGGCCGTGTAATTTTATACATTTATAGCCCTATTTGCTGAATTTGCAACAAACTGTTTAAAAAAAAAATAAAGACAGTTGGAAAAGGGTAGAATGACTCCTGTTCTTTACGAATTATCAAGATTTAATGAGAAAAAAGGTTGTATGCAGCAATTAAGCTTGTTTAGAAAAATGACGGGTTTCGGGCTTGGCTGGGCCCAATTAGTCAATTATGTATCGGGTTTTGGGTCGGGCCGGGCTTGACGTTCCGTCGGGCTGGGTCGAGCCGGGCTCACATATTTAGGCCCGATTTAAGCTCTACTGTGGCGGGCACGCCCAAGGTCCAATGCCCATATATGGACAGGACATGGACAAAAGCACACATCTGGATATGATATGCCCATATATGGACTACCAGACCAATAACGCGGCATGACCAGCCTCAATTAAGGACAAATTGGCACGTCACATGCCCATAATATGTAACTACCCGTGGGTGTGTGTGCCCGTACTGTACAATGGGTATTGCATGGTGATAAAAGAAACGTACACGGATAAGTAAAATAAAAATACTTAGCTTATTCATGGTAGAAAACTAGTAAAATCCTAAACTTAAAAACACTATTGTTACAAAAACACGCCAACACTTCACTAAATAGTGGCATACTACAGGTATGAGACTGTGACCTCATCTGTACACACAAATGCATACTGTGCATGCACACACAGAGACGCAAAAGCACACATACTGTACTCGCACACACAAACCTGTGGATGCAGAATCACTCCAGAATCCCTCCAAGAAAGTATGAAACAAATGCACGCGCACGCACACGCACACACACACACACACACAAATAAATGTACAAACAATCCAGAAATACACACACACACACCTCCCAGAGGTGTGCTACTGTCGGTGCATCAGCCCAGGAGTGCTCTGCATTCAGCCCATTCTTCCCGTTTTTATAGATGACAATGGAGAATGACTTATCAAACCACCTGAGAGAAACAGAGAATGACGGAGAGAGAGAGAGAGAGGACAGAGAGATTCGGGCAGGGACAGAGGAAGGAGAGAACCAGAGATTGAGAGAAGGGGGAAGTGTATCATACTGTAAGTTTGACTCATTTCAGAACGTATCGTAAGTCACATGGCGCAAAGTTAAAAACTTGGAGCCGATCCATCTCTCTCTCTCTCTCCCTCCCTCCCTCACCTGTCGTAACATCTCCCATGCAGGAGAGACTTGGCATAACGGTCCAGGTTCCCCGCTGGGTCATCTCCCATCATGCCTTGCTCCTCATCGTCCAGGGTTACAAAGAAAGCAGACCTTTCAATTGCGTCCAATGATCGCTTGTTGACCCCCGAGTTGAAGTAGCACTTTCTAGTCTGAGACCACGGCATCCTGCCAGGAACACACACACACACACACACCAGTAAGTAACCACACATTCACCACACATACATATTATAAACAAACACGCAAACAAATAAAAGGGCAACATTGTTAATCAGAAACATTAAGCATAATGTTTGACAGAGAGCCAAAGGGGAGTGCAATGTACAAAAAACTAATCCAATATCTATTCTGATTTTTTCTATTGTTATTCCTAAATGATACACCATCCGCTCAATACAACAGTAATGCCTTAGGTAAACGAAAGATTACTTAAACAAATGCAATGCCAGAGATAAGTGCCATCATATCAAGTGCCCCTGGGGATGCTAATCCAGCCGTGCTTGCAAAATATTATTTAGTCCGTGCTGAGAATTAGATAGTCCTTATGTTTGTTTATACCTCCAGTATCTTCTGTGCAAAGGCGCCTCGGCCTTGCATACAAATATAATTTAGTTTGTCGAAAATGAGGTAGTCCCTGATGAATAAAAAAGTTTCAAAAAACTATTTAAAAAATAGCCAATCAACAAGCTTGTAGATTGGCTCTTTTTACTTCACTTTGTGAATCATATATTTCTTGTTTGCTTATAAATGTAATGTTCTGAAACAGAAACTTTAGGCAAATATGCTTTTTTTTTTATCATTTAGAAAAACCTTTAGACAGAATATCGGTCAAAATGTCATTAATCAGTGGTTTAGGACTCCAAAAATAGGGATCGGACCCACAAAATCTGGTATTGGCCCTTTAGTCTGTGTTGAGAGTGCATGTGGTGTTTGTAGAAGATAAATTGAGTTGAGGAACTTTCACAACTTGTCTTATACACAAACAGCATGCAATCACATGATGAAAGTTAGCCGATAAGTAAGGAAGCGGTGTACGCTTCCTGTTTACTTTAATCTAACACAGGATGTCTAGCCTGGTAAACCCTCCCTCCGGAAATCTCAATTCCATTTCATTTCAGGAGTGAGTCTGGCCTGATCCGCCTGTCTGCAATATTGGCTGTGCTGGAGTTGGGCGGGAGTAATACCGTTGACTGACAACCCCTTCAGCCAATGATAATTTTTCCCCTTCAGCCAATCAGCAGTTCACCAGTCTTAATGTGACGCGACGGGACTTTTGAGACAGCCATACCCAAAATGGGTTGCCTTTTTCGGGTACAATGGTGTCACTGCCCGCCCCTACCGGTTCTCTAATAATTTTTTTTTAAATAGGCTTTGTCATGATTAATTGACCACATATATGAAGTTAAACAACTAAATTCTATCCAAACGATATCTTATAAGTAAATTCCGTGCCTCAAAATAGAAGTTAGAGAGCTTTTTGAAGTAAAAAAAATAGCGGAGAATTGGCCGCACAAGAAAAAGATGGCTGCCGTTCGTGTTTTGGGCTCACTCGAACTCGCCACCTGATTGGCCAACGTAAGCTGTCAATCACAGAACAATGAGCGACGACGCTGATAGGCCCGGCCGTTTGGCATACAGAGCCAATATTGCAGAAAGGCGGATCATGCCAGACTCACTCCTGAAATGAAATGGAATTGAGATTTCCGGAGGGAGGGTTTACCAGGCTACAGGATGTCTAGCTGTCCCTTCCCTATGACAACGCTCCAATCATTCACTCTACATTCAAGTAATACATTCAGGCGTAGGTAACCTTGGTACAGGAGAGGGTGATGACTGGCACACTGGCGAGAGATTATTATTTATTTTTTTATAAAATATTTTACCCTCACATCTGTATGCAAATTACATGCAGACAAACAGTACATAAGATTATGTATCACAAATCATTTGAGGTGAAAAACAAGCAATAAACGAGCCTCAGACAGCTTCTGAGGGGACAGGGCGGTCGGTTGCATCAGTGATTGGTTGAACCACCGGTCCACCGTTTTCATTTAACAAATTAGCTGGCCAGCTAGCAAAAAAAGTCATTTCATGGGGGAAAAAATAGTCCACTAACCAGCAAACTAAGTAACTAATCAATCAACAATTCAACTGACCAATTTACAAGCCAACTTATCCCGTACCTGTCTCCAGCAGTGAGGGCCCCCAGCTTGTCCTCTCCAGGCTGTGGGGGTGAGGGGTCATCCAGGATCCGCTGGATCTGGTACTCGATCTCCCGCGGACACAGCAGCCGGCCGGCGAGGTACACCCACAGACGGAAGAAACGACCCTTGTGATACACTGCTAAAAACTCACTGTCCTGCCAGTGCTGTAGTACATCTGGCGGGGAGATGGTGATACAGTATATGAGAGAGAGAGACAGAGAGAGACCGAGAGAGAGAGGAGGGTTTATGGTCACAGTAATTGCAGTCTTGATCCTCAGTAATCTTTAAGTATTTAAGTGAACCAGGTGAAATTATTTCTACGCAACAAAAGAGTGTATTTTCATACTTTCAGAGTGACATTTCTATATGTACTAAGACACAGATTTGTTAAGGAGAGGAAAAATAAAGGAAGAAAATGTGGCCATTTTAAAAAATACGGAAAACAGCCCATTTACAAGTTCACAGCTGTCACAGTGTGAAGCGCTGTGAGCTTCTAGATCAGCCATTTCACAATAGAGGGACCGCCGCCAGAGGCTTTGGCTATTTGGAGGTCCTTGGCAAGGAAACGCTTGGGAACGCCTGCACTAAGTTGAACCTGAATTAGACTAAAGTGAGAGTAGCTGATGAGAGGCAGCTGATGATGTCTGTGGGCTGCAACGCGTTTGTTCTATAATAATGATAGCTTGAATTTATATAGCACCTTTTGAAATCCTTCTGTTGAAGGATTTCAATTGCCATGGTGACCATTGGCCTCATAATGATGGCTTCCTCTGTCATTTTACAATTTTGTGTGTATGCATGTGCGCGCTTTGAGTGACTGCATGTGCATGTATATGGTTGAGTATGGATGTTTACACACGTATATGTGCACATATAAAGGTGTGTGTGTGCATTACCAGTCTCATCTCCCGGCGTGCGTGTTGTGTTGAACATCCTCTCACACTGAGCAGCACATAGAGGGATGACGGTACCAGGTACACGAGACTGAGAGAGAGCGAGTGGGGGAAGGGAGGATGAAGAAGAATACGATCAATAAACCTGTGCTTGGATGTGTGTTTCATCTCAGTGGCCTTGTGGTTAGAGTGTCCGCCATGGGACTGGGAGGTCGGGATTCAATCCCCTGGGCGAGTCATACCAAATACTATAAAAATGGCACCCAATGCCTACCTGCTTGCAGTGGTGTAAAGTAACTAAGTACATTTACTTATGTACTGTACTTAAGTACAATTTTGAGGTATTTGTACTACTTGAGTATTTCCAATACTTTTACTTCTACTCCACTACATCTCGGATCCAAATATTGTACTTCTACTCCACTACAATTATTTGAAAACTTTAGTTACTAGTTACTTTGCAGATTTTGATTATTATTACAAAACATACATTAACCCCTGCAGCCCTATATACATTTCGGCCATTTGAAAATAGCCGATCTACAAGCTCACAATGCGTTGCGATGCACGCATTGTGAGCTTGTAGATCTGCTATTTTCAAAAGATGTTTATAAATTTGAAAACTTGAAATGGGACATTCTGCATAATGAGTACTTTTACTTTTGTTACTTTAAGTACATTTTGATGCCAATACTTATGTACTTTTACTCAAGTACATTTTTAATGTAAAAAAGGAAAATAAAATAAATAAATACATCTAGTGCCCCCCCCCCCCCCCCCCAAATCAGTTATATTATTAAAACTAGGGCCGGGACCTTATCGCGTTAATTTCGATCAATTAATTACAGAAAAATTATCGCGTTAAAAAAATTAACACATTTTAATCGCACCTATTTTTGCACCGCGGAACGTTTCTCACTGGACGAGTTTCAGACGGACCGATATTACCAGCGCACCAAACAACGTTGGTGCGCAACAACAAAGTTAACTGCAGCCAGCACAGTGCATGAAAACATGATACAAAACATGACTTGATAATGTTGGCTGGGCAAATCAGAATCTGTAATAGATGCCCCGCCCCCTACGCGCGCGTGTGTGTGTGTGTCCCGTTTAGGGGGAGGGGGCGGCGGTGCACTGGGGGGGGGGGATTCCACGATGCGGTGCGGGTCACATGCGCGCGATTTTTATTAATGATTATTAAACTACTATAAAACATCAGTAACAACACACTCTACCAGCCTCCAGTGGTGGAAAATAGCAGATCTACAAGCTCACAATGCCTTGTGCTTGTAGATCTGCTATTTTCACATGGTTACATGGTATGTTTTATAATAATAATCGAAATCTACAAAGTAACTAGTAACTAAAGTTTTCAAATAATTGTAGTGGAGTATAAAGTACAATATTTGCCTTTGAGATATAGTGGAGTTACTGGAGTAGAAGTAAATGTATTAGAAATTGGAAATACTCGAGAGTCAAGTGCAAATACCTCAAAATTGTACTTAAGTACAGTTCTTGAGTACATGTACTTAAAGACGTATGCCAAAATCCATTTGAAAAAATTACTTTTCACTGTTCTCAGGTCAAATATTGATATGCGATTAAAATGCGATTAATTGCGATTCATTAATTACAAAGCCTCTAATTAATTAGATTAATTTTTTTAATCGAGTCCCAGCCCTAATTAAAACAGATTTATTTTTTATAAATCGATTAAATCAATTTGTTCAATTAACTGTTGCACCACACACGCACACACACACTTACAGGTTTCAGTTCCTCTCGGTTGACCTTGCGTCTGTAGAGCAGCAGGGCTGTGATGGTGTTACCTGCCCTGGCAGCCTGAATGGAGGTGGGGGTCACGTACAAGAAGTCCTGACAGGGGGAGGCGATGTAGAGGGGAGAGGAGGGGCCAAGAGGGACAAGGGAGGAAAAGAGACACATGAGGAACAGGGCAGTGAGGGAGAGAACGGTTTACATCCTCCAATTCATTGTTGAAGTAGTGGTTACTAATAGTTATACAGTAGTAATTGTACAAGTAATAACAGTAATAATGTCAAAAGTTATGCCATCGTAGTTCTAATAGTAATAGTGGTTGTAGTAATGGTAGATGCATTGCCATAGTACCGCAGTAACAGCAGTGGTATTAATGGTCATAGTAAACATGACATAGCAGCAGACGTTGTGGTTATGGTAATTAGAAGTAGTTACATGGCCATAGTGCAGTAATTTGTGCAAATCTTTGAATATATATATTTTTAAAGCAAACATTTTTAATTCAAATCTTTGCTTCTGGGGATTCTACAAAATGTCTTCTGAATAATGAACTTTCTTTTTTTTTTTAACTTATGTTGGTATAATATCAGTGACCATGCCATAGTAGTAGCAATAGTTGTAATAATAGTAGTAGTTACCATGCCATAGTAGTAGTAACAGATGTAATAACAGTAGTTACCATGCCATAGTAGTTACTGTTGACCATGATGGGACCTCTGCCTCTCAGGTAGATGTACTCCTCCCACCAGTCACTTACCTGTGCCAAACAAACATGTAGATGTCTATAGGTGTGTGTATATTTGTGTGGTTTTGTGTAGTTGTGTGTATTATTTGTATTTGTGTGGTTGTGTGTGTATGTGTGTGTGTGTGTATATATATATACACAAACTCACATAGTTGGTGGCCCACAGTGCTTTGAGTTTGAGGTAGCGTTGCAGGCGGTTCCCCAGGTTTGCCTCAAATTGATTGGCCAGCGCAGCCATCCGTTCATATCCTGGGTCAGTCAGCAGGGGGCGCACAGACTCCAGGTACTGAGAGAAACAGAGGGGGGGCCAATTATATAAGCTGATTGTTAAAAGCATGTTGTAAAATGTTTTAAATGTTATGTTGTTGTGTATTATTATGAGTTAAAAGTATTATGAGTTTAAAGTAGTAGTATTTACTACTGTTGATAGAGAGAGTTTACATGGCACTCCATGCATTTTGCACCAATCCTGTGTGTGCGCGCGCTCACCCTGGTCAATGTGTCCTTGATGGCAGGGACAGGTAGGTGAGGTAGAGATGTCTGGTAACTGTACAACAGTGGTTTCCTGCCTGACAGCAGCCTCAACAAAGTCTGAGACAGAGAGAGAGAGAGAGAGAGAGAGAGAGAGAGAGAGAGAGAGACAGAGAGACAGAGGGAGATCATTATCCAACTTGTTTTTTTAAATCACATTATACACTTACACAATTTGATGACGGGTGTATTTCCGGTAGGAGACTCGAAGAGTCTACTTTGTCTAGAAAAAAAGTCATTTTGGGGGTGAACTATCCCTTTAAGTATACCTGGCAGGCTTGTAAGTAGACACCATCTAGATAAATCTATTTAATGCCACTTCTATGCTAACAAATCCATATGAGAATTAAATAATACTTAGATTAATAAATGAATCAATAGAAAATAAAATAAAATCTATAAATCAAAAAGACCAGATGGGCTGGCCAATCCCCCTCTATAAAATCGCCACTGACGGCAACTACAACCATTGTATGTTATAGTTATCTAGGGAGGTGAAAATGTTCCAGTGGAACGCCATGATGTCCCGTGTAGCGACCAACACACCACTGGCTTTAGATACAGAGAGAGGAGAGGTGTGGTTGTAGAGAAAAGGTCATCGGCAGGACACAAACCCGTGTTGTCTTTAAGAACATGGTGTTTCCTTTGGCCACTGGAAGTTCCTTGGGAGATACTACTGTAGTATTATTCAAACGCCCAGTTATGCGTCACTGATGGCCGGACACGACAGCAGTTAACTTCATCATCTAGTAGTTCAATGTTTTCCAAACATAGGGTCGTGACCCCAGCCTTTTGGATCATAGACAAGTTTTTGTGGGTCGCGAGTAAATGTCCTTTTTTTCCTCAAAAATATTCCGGAATTGAAAAAGAAAATCGTGAACATAGTAGATCAACAAGCTCACAACATGTTATGAACTTGTAGTTCTGCTATTTCCAACTGTCTACAGCCCTCCCCTGAGACACAGACCGAGTAGGGGGAAAAAAAAGGTACCATATTATAATGAGCATTAGGGAGGATCAATTTTATGAAGATAGGTTGAAAATGGGTGAAGTCGTCCTTTAAGTGGTTAATTCATAATGTTTAAGTTAGGGTCCTGGGGAGACACCACATTTGTCTTTTGACCTTGAGCTGAAAATGTTTGGGAAGTGGGAACCCCTGATCGAGTTCATCCCCCCCCCCCCCTCCTCCACACCACACACATACGTACGACTTACCACCCAGACTTTGGTGGTGTTGGACACCCGGCCGTGCAGCTCAAACATCCAGCGATGGTAGGAGAGGAGCAGCTTGAGACAGAAGCGGAGTGTAAGGATGAGAGAGAGCCACAGCAGGGTGCTAAAGACCAGCGCAGACAGCATGGTTTGACCCTGGGAACTCAGAGTCGCATGGAGGCTGGAAGAGAGGGGGAGTCAGGGAGAGGGAGAGGGAGAGGAGAGTTTGAGGCAGGCATAAAAAGAGGTATCAAAAAAAGGTATTGACCATGACCTGCCATTTTGTAATTAATTTATAACAAATGCAGTTTCCCCTTAAACATGACAGGAATTATTTAACAACCGTTATCAGGATCTATCAGGAACCCAAAGACACACGGTATTAGCATTTCCCAGTGTCCAAAACGCCTGTCTCAACTATCTCCCACCACTGTATAGATCATTCATGTACTTGGAATTGTAACTAAAACACAAAAAACACAAGGCCCTAGAAAAACAAGACAATAGTCATCACTTAGATGGAGACATAGTGACATCTGTTGGCCACATGGGGAATTGCATCTGAAATTAGAGACCTACTGTACATACTCTACCCATGTAAAGTATGTGCACAAGAATGTAAGTACTTATCAGGGTGGGGTAATTAAGGTGTGTGTGTGTGTGTGTGTGTGTGTGTGTGTGTGTGTGTGTGTGTGTGTGTGTGTGTGTGTGTGTGTGTGTGTGTGTGTGTGTGTGTGTGTGTGTGTGTGTGTGTGTGTGTGTGTGTGTGTAACCGCATGCACAGTTGCACACACACAGCACCCTCATTTAGATAAATATTAAACATTCAAATATAATAGACCTATACATGTGGAGTGCCTCTTTCAGCCCAGGGCATCTTCCTCACTGTGTGTGTGTGTGTGTGTGTGTGTGTGTGTGTGTGTGTGTGTGTGTGTGTGTGTGTGTGTGTGTGTGGGGGGGGGGGTATATGCATGTGCATGCAAGGAAATGGGATAATTAAACAGTGACTGAGTCAGCTATGACAGGAGGGCTACAGTTGTACAGTATAGAGTGTATCGAATGCCATGGAAAGTGGGGGAAAGGTCAAGTGCAGCACCAGGGCTGACTCATCAGCATTACAATATGGAATTCCTTCTTCTATAGAACCGGCTCTCTCTCTCTCCTCCCTCGAGTTCTGCTCTAGATAGACCCACGCTTGTCTGCACACAGCTTTACACTGACTGCACATAACACACAAGTTTACCATTAAATCAAGAGCTGCAATGTTGTGCACTAATTTATTTATTTTTTAGCAACCGTTTTAGCTTTTCTTCTCTCCCCCCCACGTATTTCTACCAAAACTTTAGTAACCCCCCACGTGTATAGTCCCTGTCACTGCCAAGCCCCCTACATGTTAATTTTGGGAGGGTGTAGTAGACGTCTACTCTGATACACATACAGTCACCAGTCACGGGGGGCATTAACACATGCTGAGCAACATGCTTTCCTTCCAAGTTTGTTCCGGAGTCACCAATGCGGTACGCCCACTGCACTCTGGTTGGTTGAGGATGACTCCCACTTCCTATGCCCGGCAAACATCAACTCGTTGGTCCAGGCTTTTATTTTTTAGCAAAACTAAAAAATAAAAGCCTGGAGATCGAGGCTACCAATGCGGCAACAGCTCACCCTCCCACTGCATTGTCAAAAGGCCACGGTGGGCGCTCGGACGGCACGGTGGTAAAGAGCCTGTGGGGGTTCAAATCCACCGGTGCATCCGGCTTTGTCGAGTGAACACAATTGGTTCACCGTGTTCGGGGGAAGGAAGCCGGTTGGGGAGGGTGATATTTGTCATATCATGTACTCCCAAGTACGGGCTGGGGTGGCACCTGTCAGAAGGAGTGTTGGACGACTAGGACGAAAGCTCTACGTCCTCCCGGGGGGCTCCTCACTGGCAGGTGAGCCAGTAGAAGCAAACAGCAGTGACAACACAGAGAAATGTATGTCGGGAGGAATTAATTGGCATAATGATTAAATTGGGGAGAAAAAGGGCGTTAAAAAAAGGCCAAGGTTGTTGGTTCCAAACTGGAGCTTGCCAAAAGGTACAGTAGGTATTGCATGTGTAACTACTGAGATTCAAACCCATTCAAATTACAGGTCTCCCACGTGGGATTGGGAAACCAAACATCTACAGTATGTGTGTGTGTGTGTGTGTGTGTGTGTGTGTGGCTCTCCATACCTCAGTGGCAGGTGCTGCTGTATCTTCTCGATGAGCCCCATGCTGGGGTCTGAGCGCATGTACATGGTTGCTAGGATCGCTATGACGACAAAGAGCCAGGAGGAGGGGCTAGCTGGGTACACACCCTTAATCACCCTGTTCTGTAAACAACAAAAAACAACAACAACGTTGGTCAAGTTGAAAAAACTTCCTGTTTACACTAGGCAAAAAGCAGGAAATCATGAAAACTAGACACTGTATTAAGTTCAACTACAATGCTTTTCCTTTGTAAGAAAAGGGTTGAGTTTTACTTTCATGTCAACGATAATTTTGAGTGAGAATCAGAGTATCTCATTTTGGAATTCAACTCAAAATCTATCCCTTTTAGCAGTGACAGCATACTGTTAGAAAACAAGACAGTGTGGCTTCATGTGGCCAGCCTGTGACAGTCAGTCATCTATGACTGTGCTTTCTTCCCAAACAAATCTACAAGCTTGTAGATTGGAAAAGGTTTTTTTCCCCAATTTATAGTATTTTTGATTTTACATTTATGAAATTTTTAAAAACGTTTGAATTTGTTTTTCATGAATGAAAAACTTTGAATTTCTTGCGGACACTTTTGAAAATCTTTTGAATTGACCCATTTAGACCTGAGGCCGATTCTAAAAACGCCTTCTAAATCCTGACCTAAGATACTGAAAAACTTTTTTTATATTTATTCAAAAATAATTGTATGTTGCTATATACTGTACATAGCAACAAGAACCCCAAAAAGGGGTTCCCGTCCTGAAAGGTATAGTTACAAATAGGGGTTCCTGCCCAAAAATTGTAATTAAAGACACAAATTTAAGAAACAAAATATAGGACATTTACTCGCATTTACTCGCGACCCATAAAAATGGGTCCGCGACCCAAAAATGGGTCCCAGCCCACTGTTTGGGAGCCACTGATCTATGACTCCATCTTTGGGCAAGGTTTCAACCCAATGCAGTCTTTCGTAGCCAGACAACTATTCCACAATCTCCGAATGCTATATACCTGTAGAGTCTGGAACTACACATCCCGAAAGGACTGCTTCCATTCGTCATTTCCATTCACGAAAATATATTTTAAAATATCTTTACGTCACATCCGCTTTATCCCCTGATAATTTTTTCAGAGCTTCCGTGCTCCAGACTGTATGACGGAAGCATTTGAAAATTGTGGGAGGCAACAGTCTGCACCCGAGACTAAGCCTGATGTGACCATCGGTCACTTCCATTGTAAATTAAAGTTAAATATTAAAAACAAATGTGTGGGGAATGTGGGGGGAAAAAGGCAGGGTACCCTCCCTGCCCTTTTTCCCCACATTCCCCACACATATTTTGGTCGACACGTGTACTTACTACTCGCACGTAGAAGTGGGAAAGAAAACATGTTGGTACAGGTTAGGGCAGCGTCATTAGCCTTCACGTACACAGAAGGGAATTCTATCCTTGTAATTTATGTCTTTGGCAGGAGCCGTCGTCGCAATGCACAAAACACTCATAAGATGTCACA
Organism: Gymnoscopelus braueri; assembly: GCF_963280865.1. Classification (NCBI taxonomy): domain Eukaryota; kingdom Metazoa; phylum Chordata; class Actinopteri; order Myctophiformes; family Myctophidae; genus Gymnoscopelus; species Gymnoscopelus braueri. The sequence continues at coordinate 31,790,744 of NC_137615.1, forward strand.
ACAATTCATTTATTCAGCGAACACAGAAACATTACCGTTTTTCCTACTGAGATTCGCACAACACTGTCACAACTCAAAAGTGATATTCCATTCACAAATAGCGAGTACAATTTCATTGCACAAATACTAGAACGATGAAAGGCATATGCCATTATTAACGGGCATATTGAGGTTACATTACTGATAACATTATATTCATGCATGTGTATTGTGTAAGGGAATTCATGATTGGAATTTAGGTAAGTGACAAAAATAATGTGAAGTGTGTGCGACCAGGGCCTTCATTGCTCATTGTCAGCTTGTTTTTTCACCCTGCTCTCATCATTCTCTGCTATAATTATAAAGTGTCCCATTTCACGAATTTCAAGAGGAAGCATCATTTATATGATCGTGTTCACTTGCAGACAGTTGTAGGCTACCAGTTGATGAGAGAAAAAAAACTATTTAGCCTAAGATAGCTTTGACAATTCCATCCTTACAAATTGTAAAGGTAGGCTACACATGTGCATCTAAGTAATTTTCATGAGCCATGCCTGCCTCCAACAAACAAACTCTGACATGTACACAGTTAGCCTCTAACTGTTATTGCTAGGCCAACAAATAATTTATTCACAATAAACCTCAATAATACATTATGTCATGTCTTTCACTTACATGTCAGTATCAGTCACCCGATGCTGCATCGACGTAAGCCGTGAGCAAATTCCTTCTCAAGCTGAGAGAAAATTCCCTTTTCAGCCCTGATATTTTGTTCCTTGTACCTGCCCATATTGTCATTAATTCTGCGAGTGACACGCAGTCACGAACAGTACAAAGAGAGCAAATGAGCTGGGTTGCTCTGGGAAAGACATTTCATCATTTCAAAGGCATGAATGCTGTCGTATTATTCTGTAACATTACACAAAATTGATGAGTAGCATTCTTAGGCTACTGATTTCAGGGCTAGGCCTAAATGAGAATGTTTATACTACACATTTTATTTGCATTCAACACTTTGCTTTGTTAAAGGTAGGGTAAGTGATATTTTTTGGTTAAAACAAAAAGTATTTTGTTAAAAGGTTAAAATACTATATTCTGATAGTAATCATTGCTATAGTGTTTTTTCATTAACAGATGTCTCCCTGTCTCTCCAGCTCTTTAATAAACAGAAAATAAAATTTTCGGTAGGTGTCAGAATCTCAGCCAATCAGGAGAAAGTACCCATTTTTAAGCTTAATTTGTATAGTGTTCCAGTTCCAATTTTGTCAGCTAATTTCTTAGTGTCATCACTTCCAATTTCACTTGTTTAATCTATATCCTGATTGAGTTCTCTGTCCTGGTTGGATAAAATTGGAAATGAAACTGAAACTGAAACGAAAATGCATTTTCTGTTTAATAAAGAGGTGGAGAGACAAGGAGACTCCTAATACTGAACAAACACTCTATAGCAATGAGTACTATCAGAATATAGAGCTATTTAACACTTATTTTAACCAATGCAAATCACTTACCTGTACAGGACATTTCCACCTGCAGTGTCCACAGCTTTTCATGGTGGCATTACTATGGTTATAATCAAAAGCCTGATGGTCTATAAATGTAGTGAAACCTTTTGGTAGTATGAGGCTTGGCTCTAATACTATTTTGCACAAAGAATAGGACAATACAATATTATTTTTTTCACCCAAACCATCCCACAGGATTTATTATGACCCCTTTACAGGCCGGACCTGGCCGTGGGCTGGCAGTTTGACATCCCTTCCTTATGTTCCTCAGTCACTGGCATGAGGAATATTCTGTGTACATGGTCAAAGAGGTCACAGGTTCAACCCCGACAAATGCTAAAGTACATAACACTGGCATAACCCTAACTGTCCAAGATATTGATTTTGGACATCAATACCTGCTTCTAAATGTCTCTTTGAAAGAAAAGAAAAAATCAGCTTAAAATTAGAAAATGACAAAGTATATGTCCTCAATAAATACATTTTTACTTTCATCTTTCTGTCCTTGAGAGTACTTTTCCGGTCCTCATAGAGATAGAAGTACACACACTTAAAGTGATCACCCACTCTCAGCCTTACCCTCATGCGGCTGCAACGTTTCTTCCAGGAGCGGAGACCAGATTGACAGATCTGATTGAGGGCCTGGTAGGACAACTGTAGGTCGATGCCTTCGGGGGTTATGGTGAACTGGAACGCCACCGCCTGGTGGGCCTCTGCCATCACTATAGAAAACACACAGACAAACTTAGGAAAACAACCACAACAGGACCTCTGAGTCTGAAACAGACATTATTTCAAATGCTATAAAGAGAGACGTCATAATGTGAAAGAAAGGCACCTCTGGTATAATGAATCATAAACAGACTAAATATGTTGGAAATTGGCATTTGAAAAAGCTATTTGTGCCCCACCCAACATTTTGCATACTCCAGAAAAATTGTCACGTCTGTCAAGAGTGGTCAAATATTCAAACAGAAGCTTCTAGATTAGGCGCTTTTTTGGCTACCAAAAGTGCATAATTGAGGTGAAAATGACCAAGGGACACGTAACCAAATATTAAGATTGCTGTAAGCAGGTATATTTTTGACCCAGCAGATTTGGTCATATTTTCAAAAGACCCATAATAAATTCATAAAAGAACCAAACTTCAAGATTATTTTCTTTTGTGACAACGTTTGTGCTCCAATCACTATCAAAGGAATGGAAATTATTGGAAAGTAAAGACTGCCATGACAAATAATACATGTTCTTTACAAGTGTATGTAAACTTTTGACTACAACTGTACATGGGAGAAAATATGTATTGGCCATTCTAAATAAATAATGTCATTGATGGTATGGCTGACGCTGATAGGATCCTGATGAGAGCACGCAAATACGAGCACATCACAACTGTCTTCCACTCACTGCACCCATCTCCTACCAGACTGAATATACTATTTCCCTGTTAACCCATCAATGCATCCACTGCAACACTCCCTCCTACCTAACCTCCACTCGCAACCTCCGCTCTATAAACACCAACCTTCTCCTTCTGCTCACCCACTCCGACTATGGAATGCCCTCCCTTACCACCTGAGAGCACCACAGGTTGTTGAGATTTCTAAAAGAGGACTTAAGACCAATATTTTTAGTAATTGCATTTTTTAGCTACACTGGATTTATGTGGTTTTTACATTGTTTTTCTTTGGGGTGTTTCAAGTGTGATATGGTAACAACAAAGTAAACTTATTTTCAACAGTCCTGATTGTTTAAGTAGTCTTTTTTGAGAACAGAAACACACAATTGTGTTCACAATATCACATTGTAAAGTTCAAGCCGTGGCGGGCGGGAAAATTATGTCCATATATGAACATGCTGCAGGTGGGCAGATGTGAAAATCCGCACCATTCATATGTGTGTGTGTGTGTGTGTGTGTGTGTGTGTGTGTGTGTGTGTGTGTGTGTGTGTGTGTGTGTGTGTGTGTGTGTGTGTGTGTGTGTGTGTGTGTGTGTGTGTGTATATGTATGTATATATATATATATATATATATATATATATATATATATATATATATATATATATATATATATGTGTGTGTGTGTGTGTGTGTGTGTGTGTGTGTGTGTGTGTGTGTGCAACGTTTATCACCAGCGATAGTGACATGTTTTCCACTTAAAAATAGACAATCACGGATTGATGATAAATGATATTGTGGATCATTTGCTTTGAAGTATCAACAAGACCACGGACCATGTAGTAACAGATGAACACTTCATTGGTTGCAATCACACAGAGCGCATAGCAGAAGATGTTAGCGATGGAGAGGACGCGTCCAGTCACTGCGTTTGTTAGCTAGCTCACTGGGTTCTTTTACCTTTCCTTTATAGCGACCTAAAAATGTCAAAGTATCATTTATTACCGTTATTATTAGAACAGTTTCTCCATCTGAGAGCCTTGACCTTTCTAAGTCTACGTCACAATTACTGGTCAAGCAGTAGTGGTCAATATCATTTTGCATTTTTAAATAGCTCCAGGTATGATGTTACGTTAGCTGAGCGGGCTGGGTGAGAGAGTTCAGGTCTTTCTGACCATGTCTCTGGTCAGTGGCATGACATGTTTTTAATTAGACTTTGCAGAGTCACTGTTGCACACACACATGTATCTGAGAGGCAGACACTTACAGTAGTCTGTCCTCTGCCCTTCTACCGCCTGCATCTAACAAGGCCTTTAAAAGCCGACCTATGTTGCAGTTGGTATATCATTTAGATAAATCCTAATACATATAATACATAAATCTATAACAATATAAATCTGTGGTTTATGAGTTTGTTGACATTTGCTTTTGCAGCGAGGCTGACAAATACTTATATTGGCCTTATCAGCACTGCCATGGAAGTGAGTGCATGTTGTTGTTCAACTGCTTTCCTTCATGAAATGTTCTGTTGTCATTTTGATTCAATTACCACCATATTCAGTTGTGACATTTCTCGTAAGTTAAGAGTTTATCCCTTTCTGTGTCTCCATTTCCCCATCTCTGTCTTTGGTAGTGGGGAGAGTCACTGTTTTTCATGCCTGTGCAGGTTTTTCTCCTTTCCTTGTTTTAGCCAATGTCCAAATAACATAAAATGATACGAATGAACTGTACAGGAAACGGTACCATCATATTCAGCACAGGAAACAGTACCATCCGTTTCTGTCCGGTACAATTCAACCTGGGGTGTTGCCTGGATATCTATCTGTACTTTTCCATTCTCAACATCTCCTCTCTAGGGCTGTCACAATTACAAATTTAAGTTGACGATTAATTATCACTCAAATATTTGCGATTAACGATTTAATTGTGTTTCTGTCGTTGAAATTTAATGGAACATTATGGATAAAATTACATTTCTGTTTGGCTTTTAGCTTTCGTAAACAAAAGTTGCACAGGGCAGATATGACAAATAACACATATTTAATTACTTTATACTTAAAAAATAAACATTAATAGTGGAAATAGCAAATCTATGAGCTTATAGATCTGCTATTTCCACTATTTTTAAAAAATATAACATTTTTCAACAAGGAATTGATTATGACGATTATAACGATTATGCAAAAATAATTGCGATTATATAAAATAATTGCGATTAGACAATTATGTAATAATTGCGACAGGCCTACTCCTCTCCACATGCTAGCTCTGAGGTCTCCATGGCACCCTGTCTTGGATGTCATGTTACTATGCTGGTACACATCCGACACCAGGGGTGCAATGCTCACAGGACGGCCTTGCACGCCGTGCATGAACCTATTTGACCAGGAGCAGGCGCAGGCACACGATTTAAAACTACTTTAAATTCACACCTCAACAAAGTTTACAAAGGCTCCCGACTCACACCTGGCGAATTAACATAGGAATAAGCCTAGATGCATATCAATTGTCCATTGTGTGACCTGTCGTGTAGGTGTTAAGCGACGTGCGCGTCACGTCATTAAAATACAGCGCAACCACGTTCCAATTCAGCATCGCAAACACTGATCGACGCGGTGATTCGACAGATACAAATCAGTTAGGCAGCAGCCCAGCTAGATACAAATCTCCGGAAAACTTCAGACTACTGTGAATTTACAGCAGAGATGACTCTTTATAAAGTACTTAATAACCGTGTTTGGATGTGTAAAAGGGTTATTATGATTGCAATCACTATCCACACACACACACAATTCCTTCCAGTGCAAATGCAGTTATAGAACCAAACACTAGACTGGTGTCAGTCTAGTGTTTGGTTTGGTCAGCATGCATATTCTGTGTGTGTGCGAGCGGGTGCGTGCGTGGACAAACCCCGTTATACACAGCTTAGCCGTCGACCATGCTGTATATAAAAGAAAATGTTGCTAGCTCATGACCAACTGGTAGTGTTTAAGCATTGTCTTCTTACACTTTTCCAGCCACTGTGATGCCTTAAGTGTGTGTGCGCGTGTCCAGTGAGACCACACTATAGTACAGTATCACAGTATATGTGTATATATATATATATATATATATATATATATATAATATATACACACACACACATACACACACATTCCACAATGATGACAGAGGACTCTGGAACACTTTTAAGCCAGAAATACTGCTTCAAGGAATGTGTGTGTGTGCTTGTGTAAGTTTACATAAAACATGTATTAAACCACCCCAAGAACAGATACTAGGGAATTGTTGCGGTCTTCAATGTCCTCCAGCATTCAAAATACAGATACACACACACCCATGTATTGTACATACACAAACAGTATAATATTGTTGTGTGACAATTCACAGCATTCCAAATATTAAACAAACTATGGACATGCGAGGTGTCACACACAGGACACACACTTGCTATGTTACAGAGTATGAAAAGTAGGTCAATAAATAATCTCAAAGGTGTTTCTGTGTGTGTGTGTGTGTGTGTGTGTGTGCGCAAGTGATTTATTGCTGCAGATTTCTCCCTCCGCTATCCATCATCTCTCTCACTTCCTACAGCCACCCTTCCCTGTCACTGTGTGTGGGTGTGTCTGTTTGCAAGACAGAGGGAGAGGCAATGTGACACAGAGAATAGTGAGAAACAGTGACAGTAAAGAGTAAGACTGACTAACTTATGCTTCGTACTACGGCACGGCGGTGTCACTCGCCTAAAATAACTAGGCAAATGTACAGATTTGCAGACCGACATCGTCCTGTGACTAAGCATAAATTAGAGTTAGACTTGAGCAAAATAATGAGAGAGACAAAGGGAGACTGGTAGAGGGGGGCAGCGTGTGTGTGTGTGTGTGTTCACACAAAATCCAGTGTTATTTTAGCTGTGAGTAGGACTGTCATGATTACACATTTAAGTTCACGATTAATTGTCACACAAATAATTGCGATGAACGATTTAATTGTGTTTTTGGCATTGAATATTGAATACAAATTTCAATGTATGTTTCGTTTTGAGGCTTCATAATAAAAAAAGTCACACCCAGTGTGAAGTGGGCGGTGTGGTCATCACAGTGGGTCATCACAATGATGGAAGCTCACTTTAAAAAAAATGTGTTTTTTAAGTGCATAGTCCTATTTATAGGTTATCAATTTCATCATGTGTCTCGCTAGCCAATCACAGTGCTGAATAGAGTCAGCCAATCACAGTACAGCTAGGGGTGTACTAATGCTAGGGGTGTACTAATTATGAGCCAATCACAGTACAGCGAACCCCACTAGGGGCGGCTACACCGCCCAAAAATGCACAGGGCAGATATGACAAATAACTTAAATATTCAAAGAAATTACTGACATATTTAATAATTGAATGTAAAAAAATAGCAGAAATAACAGATCTACATCTAACTTGTAGATCAGTTATTTCTTTTTTTTCATATTTGAAAATGTGTGAACATTTTTCTAAATGGAAATTAGACGATTGTGTAATAATTGTGACAGGCCTAGCTGTGAGCAGTGTAAAATGGAAGTGAGTGAGAGATGGACTGATCTATAGAATGTGAGGAGGAAGTGGGTGGGCTTGTAGGTAACAGTTTGTTATTTGCTGCTCAGCTGCTGGAACTTCGGCTATGACAGACAGACACACACACACACACACACACACACACCCACAAAGAAAACAAACGCAGCATTGAGAGCAGGAAGAGAGACACTATTGTGGTCCATCTCTCCGCAGAGGCCAAGCCTCGCTGCCTGTATCACAAGCAGGCATTACGAATGGCTGCAGAAAGTTAGCTATTGTCCACACGCATTCAACAATGCAGTCACTGACTGACCAGGCTATTTGAATGTGTCCCGTTTCATTCCAATAATGCTCATTTCACATTTTGGCCCTGTAAATCAGCGGTTCTCAATGGGGACCCCCAGGGTCCTTAAGAGGATTCAAGGGCGTCCCCAGCTAAATGTGTTAAGCATCAAAACAAGTTTAACTAGAAAAAGTGCAGGTCTCCGCCAGGTCAGGTAGGTTATTGTGGCCTCCTGGTGGCGCTATAATAGGCCATTGTGAAAAGGGTGTCCGTTTCTTCTTAGGCCTTTCACGACAATCGGACACTGCATTCATGATTTGAGGCATTTTGTTCCAAAAATGTGTTTAGCTAAATTAGACCTGCTGGTGGCGCTATAACAGGCCAATGTGAAAGGGGTGGCATTTCTTCCTCAGCCTAGTGGGAATGTGCGTGTAAAATTTCACGGAAATCGCAAGCTGAGTGCATAATTTGAGGCATTTAGTTCAAAACGTTGATCACATGACTATAGAGATACTGTATACCGATTTGCATGACCTTTGGATAAAATCTGTAGGAGTAATATAAAGAAATTGGTTTTGCACAAATCGGCCTCCTGGTGGCGCTTTAACAGGCCCATGTGAAAAATTTGGGGCAAATGTTCTGAATTGGCATCCAGGGAGTGTGTGTGCACAGTTTCGCAGCGACCGGGCCAACGGTGCCAGAGATTAGCTGGTGACAGACAGACGGACGGACGGACGGACACACACACGGACGGACGGACAGGGGGTAAAACATACTCTCTCGCCATGCCTTACGGCCTGGCGGAGACAATAACTTTAAACCTAAATATACACATTAGCCATTTGAAAATAGTCGGTCTATAAGCTCACAACGTGTCTGTGAGCTAGTAGATCAGCCATTTTCCTAAATAAATCGTGAAATTCTTTTTAAGATTTTGAATATTTTTGAAGCATTTAACAAACACTTATATTGTTGTAAGGTTCTCTCTAGACCTATGCACTGTTAAACAGCCTCCTTGAGCAATTCACTGAACCTGTTCATATTATCAGTCACTCTGTACAACAAGAGAATTGGTGAGCACCAGTGCAATATAAATAGTTAGTATGCCTTTACTTGAAACTTAAACATGAAACCAGAGGTGTAAAGTAACTAAGTACAATTACTCAAGTACTGTACTTAAGTCAAATTGAGGTATTTTTTATTTTACTGGAGTACTTCCAATTTTCAGCACTTTTACTTTAGTTACTAGTTACTTTGTAGATTTTGATTATTATTACAAAACATACATGAACCACTTCAGCCCTAAATATTTCCCCATTTGTAGATCTGCTATTTTCAAAGGGTTTTTATACATTTGAAAACTTGTGAAATGGGACATTCTGCACAATGAGTACTTTCTATTTTTGGTACTTAATGCACATTTTGATACCAATACTTTTACTCAAGTACATTTTGAATTCCGGACTTTTACTTAAACGAGTATTTCTACATTAGAGTATTGATACTTTTACTTTAGTAAAAAATGTGATAAACTCATAGCATGCAAAAGACAGGTATAGAACCCCACGTCCTACTTAGAGCCCCCGATCTTTTCAGTTTTTAATCCAGTAAACCAACCAGACGGACGAGTTAGTTCATCGTCTTTGACAATGTGACGCGGCAGGTCGGACTGGACGAGACAGGTTGTTACACAAACATCCATCCATTCACACACGGAGTGCAGAATGAGGCCCACACGGCAACAACACATGGGCGCGTTCCTGCTTTAACACATTGATATTTCTGTTAAGTTTTACTTTGAGAAAACGGGAAACCAAAGCCGTAGCGTCGGAAGAACAAGTTAACCGTCTGAAACACAACAATAACCGCAGTTCAACGCAACTTCCTCTGAATGCGACACAGGCTCAGCAAGTCATGATCGGGTGACAACTTCAAACGTTTTTGGATACAGGATAGGTGGGCACTATAGGGACATCTGGGCACGTCGATGTAAAATTGGCTATTTTGTCCAAAATGTTAAAAAATATATATATATAATATTTGAAAAATGATATAAAAAAGGTATAAAGTATACATGATGTGGAACATGCACGGTACGTCATTATCAGACTTAATTTTATCCTCCAACTTCTTGTTTTTGCCCCCAAATGACTGCATATAGGAGGTTTTGTAGCAATTGTAGAAATATTAGACCATACTTGTCGAATGTGTAAGCATGGTCACATCATGTATACTTTACTTAAGACCATTTTACAAATATTCTATTTAACATTTTTAACAAAACATAACATCGAGGCCCAGATGTCCCTGGTGGTGCCCACCTATCCCGATACCATTCAAACCCTACTATGTTCTCCATCAGCTCGTATTTCTCTCCATCACTCCCCCCCCCCCCCACACACACCCACAAAACATAAACGCTCACAAGGCAAAGTTTCTCCAGAAACGTGCGACAACCTCCTCCCCCCCCGGCTTTTCGCCTTCCGACGGTGTCGTGCGAAAGCCGCTCTACAACAAAGCACGTATTAGTTTGTGGAGGGGCTACACATCACACATGATACCACACACACACATACATGATACATACAAACAAGCAAACAAACCCCACACGCACGAGGAAACCAAGCAACACACACACAGCCTACATGATGATGCACTGCTGGAGCGAGACCACACCTTAGACACTGTGGGGAGTCTCTGAAATAAAACTACAAAAATAGGATTGCATTTTAGGATTTAATCAGATTTACCTGAATCTTCTGCAGCCTAAAAGCACTGTTTGTTTGTTGTTGAGGAATGGATGAGATCAAGTCTCTCTCTACAGTAAATTGTGTGTGGATTCTTGTTCCAGTCTCTGGGCAGGGAGTCTAATGTTGGGCGGGGCCCAGCTTTGCCAGGTTTTGAGAGAGAAACAAGCAACCGTGTCTAGGAAAACAAGCCCAAAAGATGCAACTTAAGGCCACATGAGCACTTTTAAACCTATATCCATCGGCTATTTGAAAATAAGCTCACAACTCGTCGCGATGTGACGCGTTGTGAGCTTGTAGATCTGCTATTTTCAAAAAATCTTGAAAATAAATGTGGAATATTTGGAATATTTTTCTGAAACATTCTAACAACACAAATGCTCCCTAGCACAAAACTTGTTAATGAAAATATTTGAGAACCAATGGTTTAAATAAAATAAAAAATTGGAAGCAAGCCTAAATATAAGCAACCCGCAACTACCAATAAATCGCTTATAATAAGCAAACTTGGCAACACTGGGCACTACACAGGCAGAGTGGGCGGGGCCTTTACAAAAAGCAATCACAACCAATAGCGTCGAGCCCCATGTACGTCACTCATTCAGAAGAACCCCGCCCATCGCGGGGTGAAACCATAGAGTTATATATGTATGGGGAAACCTCAGAGGAAGCATGTATGATATTTACAGTGGTGGAAAAAGTACTCACATGTTTTACTTAAGTAAAAGTATCAATACTGCATTTAGAAATACTCTGTTACGAGTAAAAGTCCAGAATTCAAAATTTACTTGAGTAAAGTACAAAAGTATTGGTATTAAAATGTGCTAAAAGCAGAAAGTACTCATTGTGCAGAATGTCCCATTTGACAAGTTTTCTAGATCTAGAGTATATAAAATGTACGAAAATAGCCAAAATTTGAAGGCTGGAGTTGTATTGTAAGCTAAATCTACAAAGTAACTATAACTAAAGTGGCTAAATAATAATGGAGTAAAAGTACAATATTTGCCTCTGAGATGTAGTGGAGTAAAAGTAAAAGCATTGGAAATACGCAAGTAAAGTACTACTAATACCTCAAAATTGTACTTGTTGTTACAGTACTAAATTAGTACTGTAAGTAAGTACATGTACTTTCCAGTTACTTTCCACCACTGAGTGCAGTACTCACTAGACCAGTATGATTCTCAAATCTTTTTCATTTCAATGACCCCCATAACTCTGAGAGTGTAATGGAACCACAGAGTTACAGACATGTAAGGGTCCCTTTGGAGCACCAATCAAGAACCCCCTGAGGGTCCCTGGCCTGGACCCCACTTTGAGAACCACTGCAGTAAAGTAATTATTTAAAATAATTTTAAAAAAAAGTCATTATACACTGAGTACACCTGACAGCATCGTAACATCCCCTTCCTGTGGTTTTAGTAATACAGTACATACAGTAGTGCTGCCCTGACATGATGAATGGCATTTATGGGTCCACACCCACCCGTTACACTCTGACCTACTTACCCAACAGGTAGCGCCTACTTCCAAAATAACTAGGTGGTGTACTGTGTGTGTGTGTGTGTGTGTGTGTGTGTGTGTGTGTGTGTGTGACTGTGTGTGTGTGCGTGTGTGCATGCACGTGCCGTAGCCATATTATTTAGTACCTCACAGTGTGCCATATTGTATATATTTTGTTTTTCATCATGTACTTAACTTTGGTACTTTTAATTTGTCTTGTTGCTATACAATATCGAGCAGCCAAGACTAAAGACATGTACTCTCCTGTACCTGCAGGGATATGAAATAATCTTCTTGAATCTCATTTCCTTTTTGGTTTTGGGGACACAGGTATTGTATGTCAATTTCCATTCATCACTAGCCTATGTTTGGACCAACAATGTCATGTCATGAATGTACAAAACTACTTTACAAGGATTGTGAACCAAACGTATAATTCTTAACACCCACAAACAAGTTTCAACGCCCTGCTCCTGCCCGTATACCAACGGGAAAAACCACAGACCCCACTCTTGTATTTCTGTTGTTTATTGTTCAGTATTTATCACAGGCAATAATGTTCATCATAATAATAGTGCACTTGTCCTTTTTTGAATTATACAGACATATCTCTTCATCGTCATCATTATCATCATCATCGTTGTTGCCCTCGCTATCATTGTCAAGTTTGCTGATGTCTCGACCCCCTCGAGCTTCCGATTTGAAAATCGTCTTCCTTTTTTCCCCCAGGGAAGAAAAATAACTTTGTTCTACCGTATGAGGAGTTGGGGGGGGGCATGGTGCTGGGGAAGATAGTAAAGGAGGAAACAATGAAAGAATGAGAAAGAATGGATGGATGGATGGAGGGGCAAGTGTAAACGATGAGATTACAGTCTTTTACAATCATTAAGTGCAGAAGAAGAAGAATGAATAATGATGACAAGAAGAAGAACGGTACGGTGACTACAGTGTCGATAAAAGATAGTGAGCGATATATGTAGATACAGACAGTATACAATGGATGAAGATGGGTAATGCATGTGTATACAAATGTATACATTGTCTAGCCTTTGATGTATGCAATGTATAAAAAGTATACAGTGGATGGGAGTGATTATATGAGGGGGTGAGGTATATTCAGTGCATGGAGGGGTTACAGGCTGGAGGGTGGGTGGGTGGGTGGAGTTGAGGACTACTCAGGATTCGGGTGGTACAAAGAGTGAATGGAAGGCTGTGTGCATGTGTGTGTGTGTGTGTGTGTGTGTGTGTGTGTGTGTGTGTGTGTGTTTCGCGGGTGGGGGCAGAGAATCATTTGAATGGGTTGAGAGATACTGGCTGCAAAGCAGGGATGGCTGGAGAGAGAGAGAGAGGGAGGGACAAGAGAGATTTTCTTTGTATAGGAGAGGCTGGAGAATGGGACTGGACCACGATGGGTGTGAAGCATTATGGCTGTTGTGTGTCCAAGCCTGCTGTTGAGTTGATGAACAGATTTCTGGGCAGAATCTATTTTTACTAGTTTTTCTTTCTTTCTTTCTTCCTCCCTCCCTCCCTCCCTCCCTCCCTCCCTCCCTCCCTTCCTTCCTTCCTTCCTTCCTTCCTTCCTTCCTTCCTTCCTTCCTTCCTTCCTTCCTTCCTTCCTTCCTTCCTTCCTTCCTTCCTTCCTTCCTTCCATCCTTCCTTCCATCCTTCCTTCCTATGCACTCACTTCACGTCTCTCTGTTACTAGGGTGAGAGTTGAACACGACTCTGGCCTTTGCATAGCACTCTCTTCATTACGTGTGTGTGTGTGTGTGTGTGTGTGTGTGTGTGTGTGTGTGTGTGTGTGTGTGTGTGTGTGTGTGTGCGTGTGCGTGTGCGCGCGCGTGCGTGCGTGCGTGCGTGTGTGCGTGCGCGCGTGCCTGCCTGCACGTGCATCTTCTTTACCAGCGGGTTTGCGTGGAACTAACACCGCTCTGCACAACCCCGACCCCTGACCTTTCATACATTAGCGCCTCACAGCTGGCAGCCACATGGGGCCATCTGTGGGAGCTGAGAGGAAAGAGAAGGAAGGGAAGCTGATATTATAAACCTCTGTCCAAGTTAACTTTTTTGCAACATTTAATCCTAATTCACACTGGATATGTGTCTAGACTGTAGCCGTTTTTGCTCCAGTGTAAATACACAATTGAAAATAAAATGTTCCTAATCCATCAAAGGTTAGTTTTAGGTAATCAGATTTAGGGGTGCAACAGTTAATCAAACTGATCGATTTAATCGATTCTAAAACATTTATTTATTTTAATAAAATTGATTCTGAAAAATAATTGAAAATTGACCCTTTTATATAAAAAAAATTACAATAGCAAAAATAGCAAATCTACAAGCTCACAACATGTCGCGATGAAACACATTGTTTGTAGCTCGGCTTGTAGATCGGCCAATTTAGCTATTCCTGTGTGACACTGTTCTACGATTAAATATAAAACAGGGCTTAAGTGGTTAATCAGACTAATCAATTTAGTCAATTATTTAAAAAAAACTATTATAATGTTTTTGTGTTGATTCTTTTATATATAAAAGATGCACTTCAAGATTATTCAATTAATTAAAAAGTAATCAACAGAATAATCGCTAAGAAAAAAATGAATAGTTGCAGCCCTAATCATATTTCAGTTCTACTTGGGAGTCTGCACACCTGAAGCTCAGTCCAGTGAGAATGTATGTTATGTAATGGGTCCTAAATTGTTGGTATGTATGCCTTTGGATATTTCTTATTTATAGATGACATTGTTTTAAATAAATGACCATATAATAACATGAAAAGTGTGTGTGGTGTGCATGCGTGCATACGTGCGTGTGTGTGTGTGTGTGTGTGTGTGTGTGTGTGTGTGTGTGTTGGTGTGCGTGCGTGTGCGCGTTGTGCATTGTGCATGTGTGTGTGTGTGTGTGTGTGTGTGTGTGTGTGTGTGTGTGTGTATGTGTGTGTGTGTCCGTGCCTAATTTTTTGTCTTGAAACATGAAAGCTCAACCAAACAATGACAGAAACAACCTGAAAAGAATATGTTAGAACCACAATAATATGTGATTGGTTTCAGCGTTGGTTTCCAAAATGTAATAATAATAATAATAAAAACACTGTATAAGGTAATGAAGGAATGTCAGTCAGTTGCTGTGCAAACTGTACGATGACTCAAGAAATCGTTTGTCCTTTTCACCCACTCTCTCAGCAAAAAGTGAACAAATTAACCAATGTTGAATAAATAAATAAATAAATACATCTCAAATAAATGAATATGATAAATAAATACTATTTAAATCACCTTAAAAAAGTTTTTTAACATTCACTCGCTTAGCCTCATTCTGTTCTGATGGCGTCAAACACCGAAACATAAATAGTGCAAAAAAAAACAAAAAAAACAAAACAAGAGAAACACAGGAAAACAGGAGAGGAAAAACATGGTGGGTTTTCATTCTTTTTTATGTGGTAATGGCTCTGAGGAGTAGCGTTACAATGTTCCTCACTCTATAAGTCTGTCTTCTCAGATTCCTTTTCCTTTCTTAAAAAAAAGGAAAAAAGAAAAAGAAAAAAAGTGACTTGTCTTCCCTTCTGCTGTCAATTTCAGGCAGACAAAATGTGTTGAGTTGTGTGTAAGGGGCTATTATAATCATCATTCACCTTTTCCTCCTTTGTTCATTCAAAAAGTAAGCTAGGTAGGGGGGGTTGATTGTTTTGAATTGTGTTGGTCGTCCCATTAACTGTCCTTCTTGAGTTCACTCAACTGATTTTAAATATTGACCTGTAGATGACTGTTAGTTCGTTTTTTGTTTGAGTGCACTCAAATATTTCCCACCCTCTTCCAGTGAGCTTTAATGGTAGTAACTTCCTCATCTTGTGAGCCTATGTCAAACCCCTCCACATTCATTTGCTACCACTAGGGTTGTCTGACTAAGCCATACTTCATGTTTTCTCTGTCTATGCATCGACACGGCAAAATCCTGGGTGTTAATTCAACCCTGACAGTTGAATGAACGCACAGGGCACTGCTGTGTGTTCCTCTGTAGCACAGAGAGTGTTTGTGTTTGAGGATTTCAGTTCACCCATGATGCATGAGGTTTCTTTCAAACGGGGGCTATATCTGATGAGCTAGCCATCACTTCTCTTCAGTAAAAGGCAATACGGTATCATAGCTATATGTTTGAACCTTGTTCTATACGATCATCGCTTGACATTCATGTTTTGTTTTGTTCCTCATTCGTCAAGTGAAGCGGGGGGGGGGGGAGTTATTGTGTTGATGTTCAAATAGTGGTGGATCGGTATCTTGTGTGTGTGGACCACTTCATATCCAATCACACAATTTTTCTTGCAATAGAGTATTATGGTCGCTGGGACATACCGGTAATTAGGACATTATTTTAAATAACATCCTGTCATAATATTTATACACTATGTTCCTCTTTCCTGACCCAGTGGACATTCTGTTTTTGGTGTTTTGCTTGACATAAAGTGGTTGTCCTTTGTAGTTTCCTCTACCCAGAAGTGAGCTGGAGAGGAGTAAACAGTCATCCTGTGACTATCTGGCCAGGTGAACAGATGCAGCTGATTGGCTGACTGGTGATGCGTATCAAGAACACAGACAACTGATTGGTGGGATGCCAACTGTTAGGCTAAACACTAGGGATGCTCCTGAATGGGTGGCCATGACAAACAAAGTGTCTTTATGTGTTCCATTATTGGTCGTATCACTGCTGCTAATCATTCTGATTAGCTGATTGGCTCTGAAGGTGACTTGTAATCAGTCGGTGGTGCCTTCCTGTGCTTTTGTTCCATTCCATCCATGAGTGGGGGTTGATATTTCATTGGCTGATGATATGTTTCCTGGGCTTCTGATTGGGTATGTTTGTATTCGCACATCCTTCGTAGTTTCGGGGTGGGCTTAAGTGTGTCTCTGGTTCATCCCTCCAGGGGGGTGAAATTTGTCCATCTGCCCCGCCATCAACATCTTAGTTTTTTTTTTTTTTTACTTTCTGACCCCAGACCAGCTTCAAGCTAATCCCTCCTCACTGCATGAGGCGGAAGGAAGGAAGGAAGGTTGGGAAGGAAAGCAGGAAGCTGCTGTGGAACACAAAGAAGGAAGAAAGGAAAGTAGGTAGATGGAAGGAAGGGTGGCCTGTCCTTCCAGAACATTCACAGGTGTTTTTGTTTTGTTCAGGGCTGAGACTGGGTCCCGTTGGACGTAGAGAGCAGCCTTGTCTTTTCTTTTGAAGAGCCTCTCCTCTGTAGGACAGTGCTCCCGCTGCTTCCGACGACAGCGACAGCGCTCCCTCCGTCCCCTCGCTCTCTGTCCCTCTCTCGTTCTCGTTCGCGGTCCCGGTCCCGGTCGGCGCCGCCGCCTTCAGATCGCCGGGAATTCTGCCGCGTGGGAGTGGTGGGCGGAGGGGTCAGCTGACCGTTCTTCTCGTCTTCTCGTGGCGGAGGGAGGGAGGGGGGGGGGGTTGATGAGGGAGAGGAGAGATTTAAAAGAGAGAATGAGAGAGTAAAAGAAGGTGAAACAGTCAGAGAACAAAGGAAGAAAGGAGAGAATTAGGGACGAACAGAGAAAGAGTGAGAAAAGGAGTATTCGTATATTTGTGTGTACGCAATTTTGATGATAAGTAGTAAAACAGTTATTTTCATTTGTTGATCACTAATTGCAAAAAAGGTAAATTAATTCAGCCATAATCAGTACTGTGTGTGTGTGTGTGTGTGTGTGTGCGTGTGCGTGTGCGTGCGTGTGTGTGTGTATGTGTGTGGGTATATGTATATGTACTACTACTCACCAGCCAGTGCCTGCACAGAAGGCTGATCATGAGTACTTAGAAGCTGAGCCTGAATGGTCTCCACTACTCTCTTGAACCTCCTACTGGGACCTGAGGAGAGGAGAGGAGAGGAGAGGAGAGGAGAGGAGAGGAGAGGAGAGGAGAGGAGAGGAGAGGAGAGGAGAGGAGAGGAGAGGAGAGGAGAGGAGAGGATATAAATGCAACCTGAGAATGAAAACAGGGTCAGGGATATGTTATTTCGCACTCTTTCGATCCAGAACAGACCTGATATTAGAGTGAAGGTCACGCTGTAGATTCCCAACTCTCTCCTGCCTTCCCTCTCTCGTTCCCTCTCTCGTTCCCTCTCTCGTTCCCTCTCCCCCTCAGAGAATGAATTTATATCCACCTGCCATCAAACACAAAAGAGAATTTGTTTAAAGTCATCCAGGATCATTTATATTAATACATGAAAGCTCCTTGATATTATATACATGATGAACACTTAATTAAAGTAATGAAGTATAAATAACCAGACTAAAAACGGATTGTAAATCAAAAGAAAGCAATTGAAGCAAAAATGAGGCAATCACCTGGAACTTGACAGGTTTCTGGAAGACAGAGGGACCACCAGAGGACTTATACTCCGCCCGGAAACTGGTCTGAGACATCACACTGTGGCTGAGAGATGGGATCTGGAGGCCAAGCCAGGTGGGGTGAGATAAATGGTTGGATAAGAGAAAGACAAAAGTAAACAAAGAAAGGTAAGACGTCTATACAACAAGAGTTTCAGTATAGGTATAGTAAGGATGGGCGATACCACAAATGTTCTTTTCAATCCGATACCAAGTAGCACCAGGGCTTGTATCCCGATACGAGCCTACTTACGGTAAAAAAGTGTTTACATAAAAAGGGGTCATATCGTTATTTCTACAGTAAAATTGGTAAATGTGAACATCAAGAAAATTATATCAAAATTATTATCATTATTTTGGGCATGAAATCATCATCATCAAAATTTAAAAAACTATTAATTTACCCCCCCCCATCTTAAAAAAAAAATAAGAACATTGTGGAAATAGACAATGTAGGCTACACACGGCGCTCACATGGCGACCTGAGTGTACCAGTCATTCACGTGGGACTACCGATTTACTAAGTAGGCTAAATCAAAATTTGCATGGCAACATCACTTTTCAATTGGGGCTGCCAGGTTTGAAACAATTAACAATACTACATTGATATCTACCTTACCAGGCAGCGCTAGCTTCCTACATTAGCCAGGATGATACTATAAATAAAGATGGCTGCCAAAATGTATAGTCCTTGCTGCTTCGCTCTCTGCTGCGCTGTAAAGTTGCGCATCCTGCGTGAAAGCCCCGCTGTAAGGCACATGTGTTGACATGAAAAACACTGAATTTGTGTAAATTATTTCCATTCAGCTTTTCTAATGAAATGTATCTAAAACTAAGTGGATGGAGACCCAGACATCGGTTCTTAGAGAGCAGACACACTCACGGACAGGAAGGCGTGGACAATATCGGCCTTGATTGAGCTGAGAGGTTTGTCTCTGATCACCAGAAAGATCTGTTCCTCTCTCTCCAGAGTGATGAAGTTACCAAACCATGACCTCTTTGCCAATCTGAAAACAAAGAAATATCCTTGTTTAGACATTATTTGGTATTACAGCTCTACAGGATGCATACAGTACTCGAGTACTGCCACCAGGTGGCCATAGATTCAAGGGCTAATGTGAGATTCAAACACAGCTGTAACATCATGAGTAACCTGATGAGTAACATGTGAGTCATTCTGTCATACGTTTTACATACTAAAGTGGAAAACATACTGAAGGCTCTGTTATGTTATGTTACATACAGCAGTTGTGCTCAAACATTTTCATGTCAAGGACCCCCAAAATGTATTTGGCCGCAGACCCCCATCTCAAAATATTTGTTTATATTCATATTTTGTTATATTTGTTATAGACTTTTCAAACATAGCAGATCTACAAGCTCATGCTATGAGCTTGTAAATCTGCTATTTTTGAATAGCTAATATGGATAAAGGGGTTACATTTATTTATTATCTAATTTTGCTGGGGACCCCCTGGTACCCCCCCAAGGACCCCTGGGGGTCCCCGGACCCCACTTTGAGAACCAATGACATACAGAACACAGCAAAATCATCAGTGGTCATTTAACTCCGAGACCCACAGGGTAACTCTCAGATTTAAATGAGCACTGAGAGGATGATTCTGTGCAGCTTTTAATTCTAATCCAGTGAATTCTGGACTTCCTACTTGTTTGGACTTTGGACAAGTTTCTTTTGCATGCTGTACTGTGCTGTTACAATCTGTTCTGCTCTATTGTTCTATTGTGTTGTGATAGTTCTCTTGCCAGCGATGTAGATGCTCAATCCTGCTACTCCATGGTTGAGCTTATACGGTATGTATTGTAATGTTGTGTAATGTTGTGTACTGTAGTGTAGTAGTATAATGCTCACTCTGGACTGGACTCTGGGGTCAAACTGGACATATCTTCGGACGTAGGAACTGGAACAGAAAGTTAAAAGAAAAAAGTGGAAGAAGGAAAGCAGGAGAGAGAAAGGGGGCGAGAGACACAGAGAAGACAGGTGAAGAAGGGGAAGGGAGAGGCAGAGAGAGAGAGAGAGAGAGAGAGAGAGAGAGAGAGAGAGAGAGAGAGAGAGAGAGAGGAAGTGGGAAACATAGGAAAAGAGGAGGGAGAGAAAAGAGTAATTAGACAGAGACAGGGGTATAAAAAGGGAGATAGAAAGACGTGAATGAAGGGATTAAAAAAGAATAGGTGTGAGAGAGAGAGAGAGAGAGAGAGAGAGAGAGAGAGAGAGAGAGAGAGAGAGAGAGAGAGAGAGAGAGTTGTAAGAGATGGAGAGAAGCAGAGTGAAGGAGGACCAGAGAGAGAACAGTGAATGTTGATGACGAGACCTGATGGGGTTCATCTTCGTTCTTTGTTCCAATTAGTGGTCAATGTCATGCACAGCCAGACATCGGCCACATACACACCTAACATCTCTGAAAACATCTCTAACTAGCTGCATGGGAATATCACATCATATTATAAAAAATACATACCTTTATAAGGTAATGTAAGCAAGATGCTGTCTCAACCTTTCAGTTATTGTTAGTACAGAGAGCATATATTGAAGTTCAAACCACTAGGCTCCACAGAGGTTGGCAGTAGGGATTGTCACGGTGTACCGTTTTATGGTGTATCGTACCACAAACAGCCACAGTATTGATATAGTATACATAGATTTCTGGGCCCACAGTATTGTTTCGTTTTATTTTAATGTTTTATGTGCATAAAATGTAAATTGATGAATAATAATAAGCTTTAAAATCCTAACTTCATATTTTACTCAATTTATAATGCACCAGTCAGTTTCATTTGGGCAAAACATGGCTTATTAATATAATGAAATACATTTGATAGGCTAATAAAACTTTATCCCTGTGCCAGTGTGCCACCCAAGGGTCCCATATCGAAATTTTTAAGATTGTTCAGTACTTCTTTGGTAGAACGGCTTTTACAACTCACCCTACGCCTGGTGTCAGTGAAGTAGTTATACTGTATGTATGAAGTTTAGTACTAGGCTTGCAATAAAGTTCTGTCTTGACAGCTTATACAGCTTATCTTGCTGAGCAGACTGAGTACGTTTTTCAGAAGCACCATGCAGGTGGAGAAATATTATTAGTTCAAGGAATATTATTGCATTTTCTGTCAATAATACGTTTTCTCACCCTGAAATGTGTTAGTGAACCTGAAGT
This sequence comes from Gymnoscopelus braueri, assembly GCF_963280865.1. Classification (NCBI taxonomy): domain Eukaryota; kingdom Metazoa; phylum Chordata; class Actinopteri; order Myctophiformes; family Myctophidae; genus Gymnoscopelus; species Gymnoscopelus braueri. The sequence continues at coordinate 31,812,262 of NC_137615.1, forward strand.
AGCTATGAAAAACCTTTTTAACTCACAGTGCAGTTTGTTATAGAACCTGCTATGAATAAAGTTTTGGAACTCACCCTGTAGTTTGTTAGTAAACCAGCTATGAATAAAGTTTTGGAACTCGCCCTGTAGTTTGTTAGTAAACCAGCTATGAATAAAGTTTTGAACTCACTCTGTGTAGATTGTTAGTAAACCAGCTATGAATAAAGTTTTGAACTCACTCTGTGTAGATTGTTAGTAAACCAGCTATGAATAAAGTTTTGAACTCACCCTGTAGTTTGTCAGTAAACCAGCTATGAATAAAGTGTTGAACTCACCCTGTAGTTTGTCAGTAAACCAGCTATGAATAAAGTGTTGAACTCACCGTGTGTAGTTTGTCAGTAAACCAGCTATGAATAAAGTGTTGAACTCACCGTGTGTAGATTGTCAGTAAACCAGCTATAAATAAAGTGTTGAACTCACCCTGTAGTTTGTCAGTAAACCAGCTATAAATAAAGTGTTGAACACACCGTGTAGTTTGTCAGTAAACCAGCTATAAATAAAGTGTTGAACTCACCCTGTAGTTTGTCAGTAAACCAGCTATAAATAGAGTTTTGAACTCACCCTGTAGTTTGTCAGTAAACCAGCTATAAATAGAGTTTTGAACTCACCCTGTAGTTTGCGTCTGTGGAAGCGCGGCGAGCCCAGCAGGTTGTTCTTGAATGAGTTGAGACGCGTCCTCCAGTGGGCGGAGCTCGAGGAGGCCAATCCTCCACTGCCGCCGGGGCTGGAAGGCGGAGTCAGCGACATGGACGCTCCGCCGTCCGCCCTGGAGGCCGACGAAGAAGAGGAGGAGGAGGAGGGAGGGGTGGTGGAGGAGGGGTGCTGCATTTGGTGCACGGGCGTGCCCAGGGGGGTGGGCAGCGGGGAGCCCTGCGGCGTGACCTGTGACAAGGCAGGGGAGGGCGGAGGAGGGGCGGAGTTAGAGGCAGCGTTAGCGGCGGAGGAGTGGTGGGCGCCGCCCTTGGCGGATGACTTGAAGACAGAGGTGGCGGGAAAGAAGAAGAAGCGGGGGATGGGCGAGAGGAGAGGGGAGGGCGAGGGGGAAGGGGAGGTGGGGGTCTGTAGGGGGAGGGACTTCATGGACTGGAGGTGGGGCCGGTCGGACTGGCCCTTGGAGGGCAGGGTCTGGGTCTTTGGGTCGGGCGTGGCGCGGGACGGCCGCGAGGTGGTGGAGGCCCCGCCCGCTTTGGGCTCTGGTGGTTTGGGGGAGGTGTTGGCGGAGGCGGACGTGACTTCTGATTGGTTGAAAGTGAAGACTGGGCTCTGATGGATGGAGAAGAGGACAGAGGAGAGAAGAAGAGAAGGGAAGGGAGGAGAGGAGATGGATGGATGGATAGAAACAGGGAATGAGAAGGAATGGAGAGATGTGAGCGATGGCATGGGTTATGGTTTATCTATGAATAGTAAGCTATCCTATGATTCTCTAGAGTACTTCTAGAAGAATGGACCGGATGGGTTAAAATGGCCACTCCATGGATGTGACATCATCGCTGTTTATGATCATCTGGCATCACGGCATCCACACAAATACAGAATGTGAGCCAGTGTTTAGGAAACACTGCCCAAGTGGAATTTCGGAAAACTGAGGATTTCTTTGTTTTTTTTTAAGAAGGTACAATGTTCTAATGAAAGACCTACACCTGATGCTACAGATGGTGTAGGACAGTGGTGGAAAACCATGTGTTTACGATCGACCGAACAATATTACGGGCCTTTTGGTTAAATGCTAAATGGTGCATTTATATAGTGCCTTTGCAAGGCACTTTACAATGTGCATTACATTCACCCACTCACACACACATCCACACACCGACGACGGAGGAAATGCAGGAACTGGGAACCTCAGGCTTGCTGTTTTGGATGCAAATTAATAGAAATTGTCCTGGCCGAATATCAAGAGCAGCTTATAATAAGAAGTAAAAGCAATGGTGTTTTACACTGCCTGGCCCTGAATGATCTCGTGCCCAAAAAGGTTGTCCAAAGGTTGTCCACCCCTGGTGTAGGATCTAGTAGTACTATAACACAGAATCAATGCAGAATAAATGCATGACTGGTAACTTCTACATTGGCTTCCACTGTATGTGTACTGCGCATGATCCAGCAGTAGCAAATGACACCATCCAGGAAGATGAGCCATTTTTTTGACATCATGTGCAATTACAACAGTAAAATCCTTGGTGTTAATTTAAAGGATAAATGAACATGGAGGATTTTACTGTGTGAGTTTTCTTCTGTGTGCTATATTTATAGTTTCTTGGTATTTTTGTATTACTCGCGGGCATAACTGCATTGTTTGGCTTAAAGGAGTAGTTCACCCAAAAAATAACGTATTTTCTATCAACACACCCCATAAAGCCTTGAACTCATGGAGATTTATTTGTTTTTGTCGCATTCCTAAGCCAATAATTTGATGACCGGGCGGTCAAAAACCAAAAAATCTCCATGATTTCAAGGCTTCATGGGGTGTGTAATTGATAGAAAATAAGTAATTGGGTGAACTACTCCTTTAATTATGTTTCCCAGTTGCTTGTGGGTAGCCTCACTACTTTCATAATGATGTAGTAGTTAAGATATTTTTTTCTGTATTTAGCTGGGTCGCTTGACAAAAGCTACATCACTACATTTTCAGTGGCACATCGACGTAAAATAGATGAGTTTTGTGTATTTTTCATCACAACAAAGGGAGAGGGAATTCTCCATCTCCATCCATTTGTAGCTGTCATATATTTTACACAGACACTTAATGTCATAACATGTCCCCTACTTTTAATTAAGTAACTTGTAGTGTAGCTATCTGCTTATGTTTAATGAGAGCTTTGAGATTAACTCAGTAACTTTTTATAAAGAGTAACTTGTAGCTTTGCAACATTATCTTAAGTAGCTTGCCCAACACTGCATATCTTTATTTATTTACAGTATGTGAGTGCCTGTGAGTGTCTTTGTGTAGCTGTCCACAGCAAAATCCTGAGTATAAATTTAACTCTCTGAAAATTTACCTGTAAGGGTTAAATGAACACTCGGGCTTTTATTGTGTTCCAAGCGGTATGACATGACAATACAGATCATGAGATGGGTGATCATGAGACAGCATGTACAGGTATCTGGGGTAGCATGGAGGAAATGGCTAATTCACATGAACTCTCGTGGCGCAGACCAAAGAATAAGCCATCCAGATAACTAAAATACAGTACTAAAACATTCACCCAAAGAGAAGATTCATTGGGTTAAAAATATAGAAGCACAAGGCCAAAAACATACAGTAGTCTTGTGCACATGTATGCACTCACCTACACGCATGCACACACACTAGGGCATTCACGAATGGTGATTTTTAGCATTCGAATTATTCGACCTATAAGTATTCGAATATTCGATTAATCGATTTGATTATAATGGCATTGATGATGACTCGACTCAAGGAATGCGAGTTGATGTCACACCAGAGCTCACAGCTGCGTGTCTGCTGTAGAAAAGCCACTGAAACAAAAAATCTAAAAAACAAATCTAAAAAACAAATCTAAAAAAAATAAAATAAACTTTTTTTTATAGAATAATCGACTTTGATTACAGTGGTCGAATAGTGGTTTTGATAGTCGAATATTTGATTATTCTGTTAATGCCCTAACACACACACACACGCACACGCACGTGAACGCGCACGCGCACGCACACACACACACACACACACACACACACACACACACACACACACACACACACACACACACACACTAATCACACACACTAATCACCACTGCTGATACCATGGTGACCAAACAATATCCCACAACAATACAATTAACAGGCAGTGTGCAGTGTTTCTTTGACAGAGTCGTGACCATCACAGGCAGTAAGTATGAATGGACTGGGTGAACTGTCCTCAGTTTTCTGTGCCAATCCCCTCCACTCCTGGCTGTAATTAGTTTATAATAATTGTCTAGTCAGGTTATATAATGGCATGTAAAGGAGAGGAGAGGAGATTTAGAATGACCCACTGGTAGAATACAGTAGAGATCTTACCCTGGGGCTGCTGAGAGGACTGGAAGAGAGACCAGTGGAGGCTCCACTAACAGAGCGAGACCTGTTGGAGAGAAACAGATACAGTCACCCTGGTCAGGAAGTCAAACAGATCAGTGGTTCTCAAACCTTTTAATTCCAAGGACCTCCATAACTCACAGGTCCATTTGGTTCCCATTTATCTACCCTTACAGACCTGTAATGGTCCATTTAGAACAGCCTCAAAATAGTTCTAGCTAGCTAGAGGAAAGGCCTTGGGGTCACAAAAAGTTGTAGAGGTAATTGTCCCAGGTGCACGAAGGCGCACAGCAAATTCCATGGCAATAGACAGTTGTTGTGTTGTTTGGGACCAAAGTGGTGAATGGACAGTGACTGACAGCATCCTTAGCGCTGCCAGACGGGCTAAAATAACCATGGGTCAACCATTCTCCTAGTATTCTGTATGTTATTCTTAACCCATTTAGACCTGAGGCCGATTCTAAATCCTGACCTAAGTTTTCTGAGAACTTCAAATATTTATTCCAAAATTACAAAAAAAATATGTTGCTATATACTGTACATAGCAACAGGAGCCCCAAAAGGGGTTCCCGTCCTGAAAGGTATAATTACAAAAATGGGTTCCCGCCCAAAAATGGGTTAAGGCGTGAAAATGCGTCTGCGAATATTAAATATCACGATTAATTTGGTGATGCCTCATTCATACAGGTGATTTTATTCGCGCTGAAAAATCGACCTGGCAGTTTCAAATTGATGCTAATTGATGGCATGAAATAAACACTCCCAGTGTGTATGGCCCTTTAGTGTCAAACTTTTGACTATCAATCATGTATCAACACTAGTTCCGTTCATTCGTCTGTTTGCCTTTGCTTGTTTGGTTTGTTCTTTTGTTTAAAAGGTTTGATAGAGCGTTGACTCTCAGTTGAATCTGCTACTTGCAAGACCCTGACCCAATTGTGTGTGTGTCTGTCTTTATGTCTGTGTAGGTCCATACCGCTGGCTGTGTGCTGAGGTGTCCAGGGCCCTGCGTGGCGGGGTGGGAGACCCCTGTTCCGTGACGCTGAGGACCTCCAGGCTCTTCCTCTCCGGCCGACACCGGCCGTGGCGCGTCAACATGGGGGAGTCCACGCGTTTCCTGGGAGGGTCTGTGAGAGAGTGGACATGGGTTATGGTATGTCACCCCCCATCTTTCTCCCCATTTCCCCATTTCCTGTCAGCCTACTATCCTATTGTATCAATAAAGGCATAATAGTATGACGCATTATTTTACCTGGGTTACACCTTCTGATAGTTCTACTTGAATGTTGACATGAAATAATAATCCCGCTAGTGTTTCAGTAGCACGAGCGTGAAAAAAATACAGTTTGCAGTGACAGCGCTGCTTGTGCTCAACACTCGCTGAAAAGACTAGGATAAAGATACCAAGGATTCGTTAGTGATGTCACTGTCAAGCGACACTGAAGTGGCTCGGACATACGCATATTTGTACAATCCATGAACTTGGATATCCCGGCCGCCTTCACATGGCCCTATGGTACATGTCCCGCAGACCGGGGCCTGGTGGTTAGGAACCTCTGTTCTAACCTATGTCATTCCTGTGTGTTCAGTGTTCTAACCTATGTCATTCCTGTGTGTTCAGTGTGTTCTAACCTATGTCATTCCTGTGTGTTCAGTGTGTTCTAACCTATGTCATTCCTGTGTGTTCAGTGTGTTCTAACCTATGTCATTCCTGGGAGGCAGGTCCTCATCCTCACAGCTGGGGTAACGCTCTTTCCTGTCCAACAGCAGGTAGTAGATCATCTTCTCCTGGTTCTCCCTGACGGAGGGCCAGGTAGAGACACAGGGAAGAGAGAGAGAGAGAGAGAGAGAGAGAGAGAGAGAGAGAGAGAGAGAGAGAGAGAGAGAGAGAGAGAGAGAGAGGGAGAGGGAGAGAGGAGAGGGACGGAGAATAGAGTGAAGGGGTTTAGAAATGGGGGGAGAGAAGCCAGAGAGTGACAGTAAGCGAAAGGCAGAGATTAAAAGAAAGAGTAGAGACAAGGTTACAAAAGAGAGAAATCAGGGAATTGTTGGGAGAACGAAAATATTGTTTTGAAAGCATTTTTGAAAGCATGATGCAATAAATACAGTTCTGAGTGAGCTGAAGAGATCAACCCAAACATCAGTGTATCTACCAGAGCATTGTGGGCAGTGAACAACAATATCATTCAGATTGATAGAGAAAGGAGGGCAAAAGGGGGATAGAAATATAAGCAAAGATAGAGAGAGACAGAGAGAGACAGAGAGAGAGAGAGACAGACAGACAGACAGACAGACAGACAGACAGACAGACAGACAGACAGACAGACAGACAGACAGACAGACAGACAGACAGACAGACAGACAGACAGACAGACAGACAGACAGACAGACAGACAGACAGACAGACCTTTGTACATACCAGACAAATTAATGGTGTAACACACTTGCCAAAACAAGACATACAAAAGAGAATGAGATAGAGAGACAAAGAGAGAAAGGGAGAAGCGGGGAGAAATTCAATGATTTTCTTTTCTGTATGTGTGTGTATGGCGGCCGTAGCAGAGTGAGTATTGAATATCCGTCTGCAATCGGAGGGTCGCCGGTTTGCTTCCCAGCTCTCCCAATCTATGTGTCAGAGTGTCAGGGGCGCTGGAAATAAAAATGACATAGGGGGACACATCGGGGGATGCATGCACGCGCGCGTAGCGCATCCATGTCTGTGTGTGAGTATGTGTGTGTGCGTGCGTGCATGTGTGTGTGCGTGTGTGCGTGCGTTTGTGTCCAGTATATGCTGTACAGTACTCACTCTTCACATTGCAGGTCCTTTGTGAGTTTGGCTCTGTCTCTGAAGCAGCCCAGGGAGTGCATGCTGTCCAGGACGTCCGGGTCGAGCTCCGTCAGCGACAGGATCCTCTTCAAACACACCCGACGAGGAGGAGGCTGCTCTGGACACGGCTCGTTACGACCGCCCCTGAACCAGGGCGACAGGGGCCAGAGGATGTAGTCAGATACAGTTTGTAAATTACCTCATGCAATTTGGGGGCCAAAAATTAATGAACTGCCATTTTGATTTGTTTTTTCTTTGCAAAAGGTTTTTATAGACAAATCGTCATTATGAATAGACAAATTATAACTGATGGTAAAAAGAGAAAGACAAGAACAACCTACGCCAAATGGATACGCCAAATGGATAACATGGGGATATTCCATAATAATGTGAGACATTTATACAAATATACAAGTAGATATGTAGATAATGTAGATATGTAGATATGTGCTATGTGTGCTATTGGCAGAGATGAACTAACATGCAGTCCAATGGTCTCATTTATGAAAATAGACCCGAGTGAAATTAGGCATTTTTTGAATATTTTTTGATAAAACATTTTATTTGATTGATACTTAGTTGCAGTATTGACCGTGGACATTCACTAAGTAGGGCATGTTCCAGTGCAAAATCACTATATAAAGCCACTTTCTCATATGAACACTGGAAAATGTCCGGGAAATCAGGTTGAGATATTGTCCGGTGTTGGCCGTTCATACATGTAGCATGCAACAGGAGAATGTCAGTTTCAAATGTGTTCACACATTAATGGGATAGTTCACCCAAAAAATAACTTTTTTTTCTATCGATTAGTCACCCCATGGAGACTTGAATTCATGGATACGTTTTAGTTTAGCCAATAATTTGATGACCAGCGGACCGGTAGGCAGTGGTTCCGGTAGGAGACACAAAGGAGACTCTTTGTGTCTCCTACCAGAACCGCTGCCGGTCATCAAATTATTGGAGACAAAAACATAAAAATATCCATGAATGTTTGATAAGGTGAGGGGCGGGGTCTGGGTAGACGCACACAGCTACTCCAACGTCAATATAACACAGGCACAGCCTGAGGGAGATGCGAGGATCAAATGCAACATTTTTCAGAGAACATTGGGCTCTGTATACAGCGTGTGCACATACAAGTGTGCACTGCGGAGGGAAGCACCAGGTGTCTCGTTGTCTACAATTAGGCAGTAGTAAAGAGACAATTATGTGCGATCGGTGAATATATCGAACGCTAATAAAAAGCAGAATGATTAAACTGGTTTTCAGTTCTCTTTCCAAACACCTCGGGAGGAGGGGAGGCTTCACCCGACAACAATAGAAGCGTCATCAACACGTCCACACACTGAATGTAAATTCACAGCACAATCACCGCACATAGAGCGGTTTGAGCCAAATCGGACATTACCCGGACTTGAGTTAAGGGTCCTGCCCGCATAAAATCTGTTGCATGTCCTATCCTACTGAGCCGGAATGTCCCGTTCATACATACATCTTTGAACTCTGAAAAACTTCCATAATACAGTGCATGTCTGAAAGTGGCTTACGATTAAGACATGTACACTAAAGTTAACTACCACCCATTGAGAACGTATCCGTTTATATAAAATATTACACACATCAACCAGACACAAAGGCAAACTAAAGAAACTAAAACATGTGCGCACGATGCAAGCACACACACACACACACACACACACACACACACACACACACACACACACACACACACACACACACACACACACACACACACACACACACACACGCACACACACACACACACACACACACACACACACACACACACACGTAGGATAGGAGGTAGTGAGTGGACAGCCTGAAACATACTCCACGTAAGTACATGAAAGCAAATGACAACATCTGGCGCAGCTGGCACAAATATGCATCCCTGGTGAACATCCGTAACTGTGCTACTCTCACACCGACTCAGCCGACGACGTACAGTAACTAGACGTATTGGACCCCCTTTCCGTCCGGAAAACGTAGGTGTTTCTGGGGCAGTGCCATATGCATAACATGTCTTTAATTATAGGCTCATTTAAAATGCCATTTTGTTTGACATTGCAGTAACCTTATATGAAACATTTCAGATAAATATAAATAATACAAGTAATACTATATCACATAAAACTGTTCTTGAAAGTAAAATAGATATTGTGCACAACAGTGCATGGGCAATATGTAATAATAATTATTGTTATCTGACAGACAAAGTTATAATTACAGCATGTTTTAATAAAGTAAAACATGTGTCTCAACTCAAGCTAATGCTACCTTTTGTCGGGAGACTTATATTAAACCTTTATAAAACTTAAATGAAATCAACCATAAGCTCCAATTCCCAATAATTGTTTTTGTGTTCTTGCATTGTAGTAGCCACAATGCTACGTTCTCCTCCATGATTTTGTTTTGATTCTCCATAGATTGACAATTGAATTATCATTTCCAACCTCTCATCTCAACGTAATGATGTAGCCACACAGCTACGGCACAGGAGCACTGCTTTCATTGGATGGATGGATGCGTTGGACGGATAAGATTAGAATAAAGTTGGTTGAATCAAACTTTATGCAAATGTGGTCAGTCCAACGATATGGCAAAAAAAAAGTTGTATAGCTCGGCTGAATTGCGTGCCTTCTTATGAAAATGAATTGGATCAGCGGAATGATGTATATTATGAAAGAGAACACAAATCCAAGAAGACAGCCGTGTTAATTTTGTCGACTAAAACTATGACGAAATATGTTCGTCGACTACCTTTTTTCACTGACTAAAGCTAAATAAAAACTAAGCTAGGATGACTAAAACTGTGACTAAATATACAGACAATTTTGTCAACAAATAAAAAATAGATGAAAATGTTAGGGAGGGACTAGTGGACAAGAGATCTTGTAGAAATAAGACAAATCCTTTTATGCTTGGCTGGGCGTGGGTGTCACACTCCGAAAATAGCCGATCTACAAATCAGGCATTATGACGGCATCAAGGCCTGCCAAAATTAAATGTTGTCGACTAAATCAAATGTAGATTTAGTTGACTAAAATGAATGCTATTTAGACAACTAAAACTAGACTAAAAGTTAAACATTTCAGATGACTAATTTTTTCTTTCAAAAGACTAAAACTAAATCAAAATGTGCTGTCAAAATTAACACTGGAACACAGCTTCATTCTACTGTTGCCTGTTATAGAAACCCTCGCTTCGCATTACGATGTTCAGGTGACACAATACAGAACGCAGCGTCCACGTTCATGTGGAGTAGGTTTCAGGCTTTAGAGAGAGACATTAGGAGATGGAGAGATTACAGAAGTAAAAGAAAAAAGGAGAAAAAAAAGATACTCACTGGTACCAGGAATGTTTTTGTATTGCTTCTAGCTGCAACCAACAAAGGACAAAAACATAGTTATTAGCAACAAACTACAGACATCACAAAGTATGTTCATGACACAAACAGGCATGCTGGTGTAAAAGGTGGACTTGAACAACAGCTACATCAGTTCTGTAACAAGTAGTTTTTGGAGAATTCTGTATTAGCCCATGCTACTCATGCCCCTCTCTCTTCTCCTCCCTGCTGCTTCACTTTATGCCTTGAATAGAGGAATCTCCTCCAGCCATCTGTCCATTTCATCCATCCCTTCAGCCTCTCCCCTCAGCTTTTCTCTCTCTCTCTCTCTCTCTCTCTCTATCACTCGCTCCATTCTGCTCATCTCTTTTTAACCTTGATTTCTATCATTTCTTTCAATGGAGCCTCGTGGCATTTAGGTGAACTCTGCAGTGTCCTTTTTCTCTTTCTGACTCTCTGCCTACATTCTATCCATCCATCCATCCATCCATCCATCTATCCCTCCTTCCCTCATTCCGTCTCCTCTTTTGTTTCCCTTCCCTCACAATGCATCATGAGTTTACCGTCAGAGCAGACAGCGGTCTTGCCTCTTACTGTAGCTTCTTGATACTGAGTCAGTATATTTCACACACTGCTTAGTCTTAGTTGGAGGATATGACACAATAAATTCAGAGGGAAACGAGGCAGACAGATCTGTGTGGATCACATGACTATAGAGATAATGTGTGCCGATTTGTGTGATGTTTGGACAAAATCTGTAGGAGTAAAATCAAATAAAATCTTTTGCAAAAATCTGACACATGGACGGACGGATACAGTGACGGATGGACGGACGGATGGACGGGGGCAAAACAGTCTCGGCCACGTCTTTGGCCTGGTGGAGACAAATTGTGAAAAAAGTGCATTTTTGTGTCCCTTTTGTGCCATACTGTACAGAGATCAGATCCCTGTATCTGTCTGCCTGTGTCCCTTTTATGGCCATATAAGGATATCTCTATATCTGTCTGTCCTTGTCTCTTTTATACGGCTCTTGTCTCTTTTATTCGGCCAATGATAGGCAAGACTGCCTATCATTGGCCGAACATGCTGGCCTATCCTTGTCTATATCCACAGCATAGGATTGTTTGTCCTACTAGCAGCGGGTCTCTAAGGATGTCTGTCAGTCTAATAGGTAGGTACTTTAGTGCCACCCTTTGGCCAATTGAAATTAGCTTTCAACTGATGACAGATCTGCCAAAGCCAAACATGGCAAGAGCCTATTATATATGTAGTACAGTATATTTACTGAACTCTGACATGATGCAACGCTCTGTAAACCATCTGTAACTTTACTCATAAGAAATAGAAATAAAATAAAAACTTCACTCGTATACAGTATGAATCATAGCCTATAATGTGTTTGTAATGATAATAAGCAGAATTGGCTCATGCCTGTATGCAATTGTCTGTGTGCTCACTGCTCACCATAACTCATGCCAGGATTACATTTTGTGTTGAAATGTCAGAAAGATAATCAGTTTTCCAGTGTGTGCCTGCGTACGTGTGGTGTTTATTTGCTGAAATTGGCTGCCAATGAATGCCATGTTCCTCTCTTTAGCCAGATTGTTTCAGAAGGCAGGGCAGTGATTTTGAATTGCAGTAGTAAAGTTGGTTTTATATTGAATATTATGTGCTCAGGTCAAGGTGATTATCATTCAGTGATGAGGATCAGGGTCTAATTTGGCAATGCTACAATAGTTTATTGTTCGTAAGGCAAGCGTTTTCCCACAGTGGTGACTCATAATAACACACTGTTTCTTTATCTGCTGCTTATAGTTACTGATGTGTAATCAATTTATTTTAAAGCTACAGTAGTTCAAACTCAACTGTATTGTAGATTATTGTAGTATGCAGCATTTGATTAACTTTGATGATGACTGAAATTAATAACCCATTAGGGTGCCTGGTGGCTCAACCAGTTCACTGAACACATCCTCCTTTGAGTTGTGAATTAATTAGAGATGTGCGCGGATATACAGAGAACCGGTGCAGCCCCTACTAACCTTTTTACTACATAAAATGCGGTTATTCTATTAAATATATATTTTAATTGAGATTTAATTCACTTTTTTTTATTACATGTTTCCATTTTGCACCCATATTACTGTCATGTCTTAATAAAATTGCTGCTTTTAACAAGCAAAATAAACAAATACATTCAAATTAAATGTTACCATGGTTGATTTATGTTTGGCTGAAGATCCAATACTACATCTCATGTTATGGTTTAAACTTTAAGCCTTAAAGTTTAAGGGGAGCTGGTCAGTCAGTAGTGTGCTTCAGACCTGCTCTGCTGGAGTGACAGCATAATTTGATTTGACCTACATCTGCGAACCTTGCACTGGCATGATGTAATTCATTATTTGGGAGCAGGTGTGTAAGATTCCAATAGTACCGGTATAAACATTTTAAATGGCTTCATATATGTATATGTGAAGCCATATGTACTCAGTTTTGGCTATTTTATGGGTGTTCATTTTAATTAATTCATACATTTTCAACTATTTGAAGAAACGTTTTCAGAAATGTTGAGTACACGTGAGTGAAATTAATCACTGGGGACATCCCTGGAATTAATGAATAAAATGTTATTTTAAACAATCTAGCTAAATACTCTACCATGAGTATTTACATACTCATGGTAGAGTATGTAAATACTATATAACTAGCACATCTCCAGTGTTTGGAATTTTGACAATGGTTGAATGACAATGTCAAAGTTATTTGAAGGAGACAGCGCACTGGATTGGACACTAGAAGCGTTGTAAATGTTTTGGACAGTTTGGACATGATTGCAATCCATCGGGAGAGAGAGATACAACATGCATAAAACTATAACTAACCCTATCCCTATCCCTAACCCTAACCTCACACTAACCATATAACCGTATAAATTGGGGTGCCCTAGTTTAGTTATGCCTTTCACTAATGTTGTGAAATAGTAGATTTTTCCATTTTTCCATTGTATATCGCCATCTCTCCATCCCTCCCTCAATTTATACATCCCTCCTCTCTCTCATCCCTTCCCACATACTCATGGATTTAAGCAAAATAAAATCTCACGACTGAAACTGTTTGTATGACCAAGTCTTAATGTGTGATTTGTGAAACAGTGTGAAAGGAACCCCCCCCCACACTAGCACTGTATCCTAAACAATTAACACAATATGTAAAATTATAATGTCATATTGTCCCTGCTGCTCTACATACTGCAAAACAGGTGAAGAAATCACAGATTGCGGCTTTAATCTTTGCTTTTATATGAAATATCCGAGACCATTAAGATGTTATGGAGGATGCCTCTGAACATATATATACAATTTGATCACTTCAAATGCTCTAATCTTTTTTTTTTTTAATACCGAAAATAGCTTATCTACAAGCAGAAAATAGCTGATCTACAAGCTCTCAATGCGTCGCAGACGCATTGAGAGCTTGTAGATCGGCTATTTTCACTGCGCAACATGCTTCCATAGAAGACATGCTGGCTTCTATGGAATCCAAATGACTGAAATCAGTCGTGGCGACTTGAGAACATGAATCCATGCATACTGTGAGTCTCTTGTCGGGGTTGACTTCGATCATGCCTTTCAGCAGAGCCTGGCAGTCAGGAGGGATGAAAGTGAGGCATATGGAACACTCCGCTCTTCACCTTCTCCAACAACTGACGCAGGTTGTCATGGTCGAAGGGTAAGGCACCCTGCGGTGAGAGAGAGAGAGAGAGATGGATGGATGGAAGGGAGAAGAGAGCGGAATACAGCCCAGAGTGGAAGAGAAGCGAGTGAGTCAATGAGGAAGAGAGGGAGGGGAGATAAAGAGGAAAGAGTGAGCATAGGGGATGATAAGACGTCACACATTCAAACAAGCTGGAACGTAGATGAGTTGCGGCAGAACATACAGAGACATTTTTAAAAAGGGAAGGAGATGGCTCTAGGGTTTGAGAGAGAGGAGAGAGAGAGAGAGAGAGAAGAGAGAGAGAGAGAGAGAGAGAGAGAGAGAGAGAGAGACGAGAGAGAGAGAGAGAGAGAAGAGCATTGATGATGGTGATGATGATGGTCTTACCACTAGAAGAGCGAAGAGGATGACACCACAACTCCACACATCTGCCCTGCGACCATCATACTTCTCCCCTGTGACACACACACACACACACACACACACACACACACACACACACACACACACACACACACATACACACACACACACACACACACACAGCAATGTTAGGCGCATATGCATGAAAAGCACTATTAAGCATAAAATACACAGCAGTGTTAAATGCACACACGCAAACACGCACAAGCATACACACACACACACACACACACACACACACACACACACACACACACACACACACACACACACACACACACACACACACACACACACACACACACACAAACACACACACACACACACACACACACACACACACACACACACACACACACACACACACACACACACACACACACACACACAGCACTCACCCTGATGACTTCTGGACATGCATAGTGAGGGGATCTGGCAAGAAAAGACAGAATTACTAAATCAAATGAATTATTATCAAAACACAATCTCTTGGTTCTCCATCCAATCTATCCAGGTCTTACATGTGTTTCACATACAGTACATTTCTGCAGCCTAATAGTTGAATAGCATTGGACTCATTCTGTCAGTAAAACAGGCTGATTAGTGCATGCAGATGAAACCATTAATTCCTTACTGGTCAAGTTGACAAACCTTTTTAAGCCTTGACTCAGTTGAAACGCGGACCATTGCTTCAAACAGACTTCAAAATCACTAACAGCCACTGTTTTAATAATGTGTTCAGTTGGTGTACATCGTATTAAGAGTTAAGAAACATTTGATCTAATTTAACACAGGATAAAACACTGTAGACAAACAGGAAACCACGTGCAACACAGGTGTTCAACGAGAAGACCACTACTCCTAATAGTTAGGATGGGTAAATGCAGAGACAATTTTCTCAATTGCAGTGGTGGAAAGTACATTTACTTAAGTACTGTACTTAAGTACAATTATGAGGTATTTGTACTTTACTTGAGTATTTCCAATTTCCAATACTTTTATTTCTACTCCACAAAATCTCAGAGGCAAATATTGTACTTTTACTCCACTACAATTATTGGAAAACTTTAGTGACTAGTTACTTTTCAGATATAAATTATTACATTATGAAACATACATTAACCACTTTAGCCCTGTTTTATACCTAGGCTATTTTAATATAGCCGATATACAAGCTGCAACGCGTTGTGAGCTTGTAGATCTGCTATTTTCAAATATTTTAGTACTTTTACTTTTGGTACTTTAAGTACATTTTGATGCCAATACTTACAATCTGGACTTTCACTTGTAACAGAGTATTTCTATATTGCAGTATTGGTGCTTTTACTTAAGTAAAGAATTTGAGTACTTTTTTCCACCACTGCTCATTTGTCATGTGTGTACACTACAGTGACAAAAATACCCCAAGAGTTGGGGACTTAAATTAGAATTATAAATTAGAATCCAGGTTGACTATGTGGTTGACGCACTAATTTCTCAGACACTGGTAATAATACTACCAGTACATAATCGCATTTCCACCCACCGTTCGTCCGGGCTATGGGACTGTGACTATTCTGTATATCCCATAGCCTGCGGGGACCACAACTGACACTACAGATCCCATAGCCCGTGGCAAAAAGGATCATAAACAGCTTAAATTGGAGAAAAGTGAAGAATCAACTTCCTCACTCCCTGCATAATTTACAATTTCAGACTGATACATGTAGGTCAACCCACCGATGAGAAAGATGGACAAGGATGGACGGACTCACAGAGTTTTGTTCATTTAATAGCAGGATAGTAGGATTATGCAATATGTAAATGTTTCCATATCTGTCGCTGTAATATCTAATGAAGGCAGAAATGGCAATAGATGAGCATAAAAAATACTCACCCACAGCTGGTCTCCAACAGGCTGTCCCCCACCTGGAGAGAAGCCCATACCGAAGTCTGCTATCCTGATGTTGTTCTTCTCATCCAGGGAGAAGATTCTCTGGCTTCAGGTCCCTATGACTACACCCGCACATGCACCCGTGCACGCACACGCACACGCACACGCACACGCACACACACACACACACACCACACACACACAACACACACACACACACATACACACACACACACACAAATAAAAAGTAAGACATCTTGACATGAGTATGATGAGCCAGCAGCAAGGACACATTATCTGTGTGGTCCATGTTACATAATAACACATGTATTAGCTCTCACATAATCTCAAGCCGGACAACTCTTTTCATAATCTTTGAATGCTACAGAGTTTGTAACACCTCGCAAACGTTGTGACAAGAAGTTTTGTTGCAATTACATTTAATACAATGTACATTTCTGCTATACAGCAAGCTGGATAGGCTTATATAAATTTGTTGACCCGTAGGGCTTATTTGCAGACCACAGAGACGAAATGGATGCGCGCGCGCAGCGCGTGTGTGTGTGTGTGTCTCTCTCTCATTTTCAGCACTTCCGATTTACAGACTGTTAGACGGAAGCACTTGAACATTGTGTGAGCCAACAGTGTGTCTGGAGAGACTATCTCTCTCTCTCACCATATGGAGTGGTTGTGGCAGAAGTCCAGGGCTGAGATGATTTGTCTGAAGAACTTCCTGGCTTCTTTGGGAGTCAACCTGCCTTTCTTCACCAGGTAGTCAAACAGTTCTCCTTCCCGACACATGCACCAATACCAGGTAACTGACAGACAGGGCCAAAGGGGAGAAAGACAGGGATAGCCGGGAAACAGACAAGGAGACACTACATTGTTCTTGTTTGTCCAGCATTGTTTTATTTTAATGTTTTTATTAGAGAGAGAGAGAGAGAGAGAGAGAGAGAGAGAGAGAGAGAGAGAGAGAGAGAGAGAGAGAGAGAGAGAGAGAGAGAGAGAGAGAGAGAGAGAGAGAGAGAGAGAGAGAGAGGGGGGGGGGTTGGTGTGCAGTAAGATCGAGGGAGGGGAAAGAGAGTAATGATAAACATGGATGGTGGTGAGTGTTAGGGAAGAAGACAAGAGAGGAAGGAAATGGGAGATGGACAGAGTCAGGGGAAAGAGAGAGAGAGTATCAGGGAGGAGACAGATGGGGAAGGGAGAATGAAAGGAGGAATAGAAGAGAGGGTGGTTACGGGGGAAGGAGATAGGCGACGAGAGGCAGAGGAGAGGATGGAGAGGAGAGTTGAAAGGCGTTGTAGGCGGGAGGGGACGAGAGAGGAGGGGAGAAAGGGATGGCAAAAGAAGGAGAAGAAGATAAGGAATGGAAGGAAGGATAGAGGAAAGTACTCACAGGTATTTGTTATTCTCATAGACATCATGAAGCTTCAGAACATGAGGATGTTCTATCAGCTTTAGAATTGCTATCTCTCTCTCCACCTGCCGAGAGAGAGAGAGAGAGAGAGAGAGAGAGAGAGAGAGAGAGAGAGAGAGAGAGAGAGAGAGAGAGAGAGAGAGAGGGGAGAGGGGGGAGAGAGAGAGAGAGAGAGAGAGAGAGAGAGAGAGAGAGAGAGAGAGAGAGAGAGAGAGAGAGAGAGAGAGCAAGCAAGCAGTGAAAAAATGGAAGAAGTGTGTGAGAGTAGTAGAAGGGTAAATGCCGGGTATTGAGAATGAGAGGGGGTTCAAAAGATGAGAAGAGTTAGAGTAAAACATAGAAAAGCCCCTTGTTCCACGTACCGCTGTCAATACATCATTGTCTATTCACAGCTTCGGCCATAATTGTATATAAACATAGACCACTTTTCCGTCAATAGGTTAAACAAGCCAGATGACTAGTATGGTCATACAATACATAATACACTGGGTTAGTGTTATTTGGTGTTGTGTGTGGCTTTAAGTCAGAGTGAGTTTGAAAAGGAAAAGTTGGTTTTCAAAAAAAAATGTGTAAGACAACAAAAAGTGTAAAACTTCTGTGTAACAAGGGCAACCAGAATCACTTCTGCACTTTGGTTTGTTGATGCAACACCAGGACAAACATCATCCTAGTAACGGACTGTTTGTGATGATGTGAAATGGAAAGTGCTGGGGTCGTCTAACAGCCCGGGGCTCAAGCCTCAGAAAGAGTTTTTTTTTCCCTGCGGCTGTCAGAGCCCTGAAGGCCCAGAGGACATGGTCAAAATACAAAAGAACTGACAAAATTACTATATAAGCCCATTCAACTTAAAACTCCATGTCAACAATGTTAGACTCATTGAAAACACGTTTGTTGTGTCCTTTTAATGCATGCGAGGACCATCATTTTTTGATTACTTTTATTCATTTTAAATGTCTAGAAAATGAAATAAATAAATGAATACAAAACCAAATGTTGGGCCCCCTCATTCATTAGAATGAAGTTACCAGAACCAGGGATGTGAGTTTTCAATGGGTCTAACATGGATAACGTGGAGTTTCAAGTTGAATGGGCTTATACAGTATAGGAGGGGGACGTGGATGTCTGATCAAATGAAGATCAAATATCTAAGTATTGAATCATGCCACTTAAAAACTCAAAAGTCTGAGTAGACATGAACCCAGAAGTGTTTTAAAGTGAAATACCCCTTTAATTTGTGAGTAAATGTGTTTCATATTGTGGCATTCATGTTCCCATGACATCTATACTGAACCACAATAACCATAAGCCGATCTCAATCTAGTTTTCTACTGTATGTGTTCCTTAACATCTTTTAGCATGAGTATTCAGAGATGCCGAGGAAACTAGGGTAACAAAATGCTGTAAGTATCTCACAGTTTAAACGCACTGTTCTTTTACTGTAAGCTTTATGACTTTAATTAATAAAAAGCTGAACAGCTATTGTCAATTTTCATTCGCAAATCTCATTAAACTAATCTCTGCTCCCCATCAAATATCAGCCAATTGAAAATGTGATACCATACAAGTCCAGTTACCTCAATTATCATTGAATCGAATTATCATGTGACTGCCAAGGTCTATATAGGCTACAAATATATGAAAACTGTGCACACGGGCTGCAACAAACAATAGAAATTGGTTGCTGAATGTGTATGCATTTTGTATGAGCTGAGGTGTTGACCAAGGTCACCTCCTTTCCTGCTTGGTGTGGGAAGCAATAGCTGAATCTTTGGATGAAAGTCAGAAATTGTGGCTGACATTGTATTTCAGCTGCCAAACTAGGACTTCTGTACCTTCTGCCTGTTGCTGCAGCTATCATTCAGCGTGCTACATTTGGCTAACAAACATCGGCGGTGGTGATTGCTACTAGTGGTCAGAATGCAGAGTAAGGCAATGGCCCACATTCCAGGGCGATAAAGATGAGCAATATACTGTAGCAGCTTGTAGCAGGAAGAAGGGATTGATTGTTGGGATAAAGTAAAAATTCTAATGACTGTTCACATAATGGACATGCAAGCGTAACAAACAGAACAATACAGAGAGAAAAACAATGTCTGGCACCATGGTAGAATGAATCTTATAATAAAGATGTGGACCATAAGTTGATTTTTTTTTAAAAGTGTAATGAAAGCATTAGGTTGTTTAGAACTGAAACCAAGCCTTTTGCACTGCTTTATGTGTTTCAGCTGCTGAAAAGTGACTTCATAAGAGTCAGTCAAAAAGACTATAAGAAGAATATAAAAATTCATTAAAAAATGATTATTAAAAAAAGAAACTGAACGCTTTTCAGCATTTGAACAACCAATAAGATATATAAACTCCATAATGAGTCTTTCAAGCAGTGGTAGACTTTTTGTCTTTAAATACCAAAATTACAGTGTCTTCTTTTTCCTTCAGATGTACTTTTCTTCTGAACCAACACACTCCAGGTTTTAGCACACTGCCAAGCCAGTTTTGACAAACATAAAGAATTAACGGATGTGACAGCCGGCTAGAGAATGCGAGTTATACTCGTTACTAACGTAACATAAATTTTGTGAATGCTTTGAGCCATACTGAAGCAGCATTTCAATCTTTTGGTGAGGAGTAAGAAGAGGCGTGGCACCTTGCTCAATGACACATGGCTAACGGATATATTAATTAGGGCATAATTATGGAGAATGAATGGAGAATGAACCTGTGACCTTTCTGTCACGTACCTATCTGACCACCTGTCCTATCATACTGACACAGTTTATTTGACCATAAGTTAGACACAGGTGAATTATAGCCCCTATACTATGAAATAATTCGATAAACAGGTTACATGTATTAAAGGCGAATGGTTACAATAAGACAGACAGACAGACAGACAGACAGACAGACAGACAGACAGACAGACAGACAGACAGACAGACAGACAGACAGACAGACAGACAGACAGACAGACAGACAGACAGACAGACAGACAGACAGACAGACGGACAGATATACTCTACCTTCATGAGAACAGACTCTGACAACTTTTCTCTGTTTACAATCTTTATGGCCACCTTCTGCCCTGTTATGCAATGGACACCCAACTTTACCAGACCTAAGAGAGAGAGAGAGAGAGAGAGAGAGAGAGAGAGAGAGAGAGAGAGAGAGAGAGAGAGAGAGAGAGAGAGAGAGAGAGAGAGTTGAGAGATTTATAGAAGAAGAGAGAAAACAGAAGCCGGTAGAGACAGACAGACAGACAGACAGACAGACAGACAGACAGACAGACAGACAGACAGACAGACAGACAGACAGACAGACAGACAGACAGACAGACAGACAGACAGACAGACAGACAGACAGACAGATTAAAATTATAGGTGTGAATCCATGCCATGATGCCAGACCACAGTGCAGTGAGGTCAGCCCTCAGGGCAAGAAAACAGAGATCTGAGTGAGTGAGTTTGATGTGTGTAACACACACTCTCTCTCTCTCTCTCTCTCTCTCTCTCACACACACACACACACACACACACACACACACACACACACACACACACACACACACACACACACACACACACACACACACACACACTCTCTCTCTCTCTCTCTCTCTCTCTCTCTCTCTCTCTCTCTCTCTCTCTCTCTCTCTCAGGAAGCATGTCAATATATCACATCAGCAGCAGCAGCAGCACACTTTACTGGCAATGTAATAACTGACGGGTGATGGGCTGTCAAGCCTGTCATCAGCTCACTATACCTGGTAGACTGAGACGGCTACGTTTTGAATAAGCCTACTATGATGTATTTTTATCCCCACCCCTTTACAACAACCAAGAGGAGGCACGCTGCACCTTGCATACGCCCCAGCAGCAGCAGCAGCACAGTTCTAGAGCGTTACATCAATCCTATGATCCATGGCTAAGAATACTAAAAAGTCGCATTACACACATCGCAATCAGACCGGGGAACACCCTAAACTTGGGGCTTACCTGTCTGCCCCTTCCCGAGCGTCTTCTCCAGCCGGTAAGGCCCCACGTACTGGCTGGATTGGCCTACCGTCAACTCCTTGCTACTCATCCTCCCAGTTTCCCCTCCTCCTCCTCCTCCTCCTCCTCCTCCTCCGTCCGTCCAAATAGAGATGAAGGAGGCGAAATTATATTCGCGATTAAGGCTTGAATCAAATCACCGGGGTCGATAGCGATCGGTCCTGCTCCGTAACGACATTACACACGACTATATAGCGGTGTGTCGCTGGAGGGGAGGGATGGAGGAGGAGAGGAGAGGAGAGGAGAGAGGAGAGGAGGGGAGGGCTTGGTTGTGGTGTGTGTGTGTGTGTGTGTGTGTGTGTGTGTGTGTGTGTGTGTGTGTGTGGTGGGCTAATCGTGATCGCAGGCTTAGCTTTAGGCTACTCCCTTTCACTCATTTGTCATGCGAAAGAAAGGTCCGTGTGAGGAATTTGGATATTATGGTCCTTTGGTG
The DNA here is from genome assembly GCF_963280865.1 of Gymnoscopelus braueri. Classification (NCBI taxonomy): domain Eukaryota; kingdom Metazoa; phylum Chordata; class Actinopteri; order Myctophiformes; family Myctophidae; genus Gymnoscopelus; species Gymnoscopelus braueri. The sequence goes on from NC_137615.1 coordinate 31,834,439, forward strand.
GATTTATTTAAGCCTATTAAAATATTTCGTCCCGTGTCTCTTATACAGAAAGCAACATCATTTACAGAGATGGCATGAAACGTAAGGGTGCTGGATAGGGTGTGTGTGTGTGTGTGTGTGTGTGTGTGTGTGTGTGTGTGTGTGTGTGTGTGTGTGTGTGTGTGTGTGTGTGTGTGTGTGTGTGTGTGTGTGTGTGTGTGTGTGGACTGGTGCAGATGATGGGAGAATAGATACCTCCACGGTAACATCAGCCAGTCTGGATCAGTGACAGTAACCATTCAAATCCACAGAAAACTCACTATAAACGAGTGTGCAAAAGTGTCTATAAGTGCAGTAGCTTATGAAACTGACCAAGAACTGAAATATATGCGTCCCGTTCAGACTCGTAGATATAGGCTACATTTATCAGATTGATTGCTGAATGGTCTCAAATTTCCAAGAGAGAATGCCCTATTGCCCTATAATCGAATTCATCCACTGATCAATACCAGGGCAGCCTGATAGTAACTAAAATGTTCGAAAAATATTTTCCAGTCAGATAATCTTGTTTTCCTCAATTGACACATTCCTATTAGATTGCTGCTTTCAAGTCAGCCCTCGTTTGGTCAGAAAGCAGTGTGTAGATGTGGTGCAAAATGTCCCAGATAACAATGATCTCTACACGGCATCACCATGATGAGAATGGGTTTTTCCAATATCCGGTGCACACTTCCATCCCAGGCCTTGCATTTAGGAAATAAAAAGCCCCCAAAACAGCCTCAACGCAGCCTTATTATGCACCCGCACCGCCGAGATCAAGTTTAACATTCAGGAAGAAAGGTGCAAGATTAAAAATAAAATAAAAATAAAAATAAAATGAATGACTAGTTGGTCCATGTGTGATGATATATGGTGTTTGTAGAAACAACAAGCAGCATCCTCAGACTCCCCCTCCCTTCCTGTGGTCCCCTTGCTCTCTCTCCCTCCACTCCTCTCGCTCTCTCTCCCTCGCCGTCTGTAATAATAATAATGTTCATCATATCACAGCATCTCCTCCCGGAGCCGGCGGCGAGCTTCGCATCATCGTCCCTTTCGTCTTCCCCCAGAAACTAAACAGAATACAATAATATAAACGTCGATAGAATGATAACAATCGTCCAGTCCGCCAGAAGTTCTTCTGTCATTCACGGCCGGGATAGCCTCTCCTCCCCTTTTTTTTCTGACCGTAAAAGCCCCGGCTCTCTTTATTCTCCTCTCACTCCTCCTCCCCACCTCTCTTCCACGCGCCCTCCTCTTGATCCGATACGGCTAGAACACCAAAACGCTCGCCCCAAAACGCAGTCACCCCGGGGCAAATCCGGCGGTATTTACCTGATATTCCCAAAACGTAACCTCAGTGAACTATGCCTAAACCTAACCTTATTCCTAAGCGTAACCTCAGTCAAACTATGCCTAACCCTAAACTTATTTCAAACCTTATCCTCAGTAAAACAAATAATACAAGAATACAAGAAGCAAGAACCGCTGGTCCGCAAAAAAAATGGGGGCGAGCGTGTTTTGGGGCGAGTGTTCCGGTTACCATATGGCAGCATCTCTAAGCATCCGGGTCCTGCATTCCCACCCTGTCCCTCCCCATTCCACCTATTTCTCTCTCTCTCTCTCTCTCTCTCTCTCTCTCTCTCTCTCTCTCTCTCTCTCTCTCTCTCTCTCTCTCTCTCTCTCGCTCTATCTCTCTCTCTCTCTTCCACCCTCTATTATTCCTATCGCTCACCTGTGCATACAAGGAATTTTACATTGCTTTTTAAATATGCATAATAAAAATTTGCAAAATGTACTAAAACATAGTGCCTACAGTAGGCTACACACACACACACACACACACACACACACACACACACACACACACACACACACACACATTTTTATATATATATATATATATAATATAAATATATATAATACGTATATACTGTGGCCTACATGTCTTTTGGCTTATGATTTTTTATCTCATTTGTTACTCTATTTTGGATGTTTTAGAGGGCTTCGTCCTGTAGGCTTATATTATTCTGTCCCGTGTGCAGACTGGCTTGCATTGTGCTGTCATGAAGGTGGATGGTTACGTGATGTTAATATCTTGACATTACATTGCTATGCCCAATCTTAATCCCTTTTAACCTTAATCTGTTGATGTGGCCAGGTTGATTTAGTCCAGATTATCTCTGATGGTGGTGTCTCTCTTGATGGACAGAGTGTGTGTGTGTGTGTGTGTGTGTGTGTGTGTGTGTGTGTGTGTGTGTGTGTGTGTGTGTGTGTGTGTGTGTGTGTGTGTGTGTGTGTGTGTGTGTGTGCGTGTGTGTGTCTGTCATGTGTACATGTTTTATTGAACCAGAGACAGTCAGAAATGGACAGGCAGAGAGAGATGGAGAGAGCAACTGAGAGACAGAGATAGAGATAAACAGATGTCAACTCCTTACATCTGTTGAAGAGGCTGACTGAAAACAGAGAAACGGAGAGACAGAGTGAGACAGAGACAGGAACAGAAAGAGAGTAAGGGAGAAAAGAGATAGACACAGAGACAGACAGAGAGAGAGGTAGAGAGAGAGAGAGAGAGAGAGAGAGAGAGAGAGAGAGAGAGAGAGAGAGAGGGGGAGGATCTCAGGATGGCATGAATACAGGAACAGGGACCATGAGAGATTTCATGTAAAGCATAGTATCGTGGATGCTTTGGTGTCAGTGCTCTCAACTCCCAAGTCAATAAAGATCTTTGAACTTGAATCTGAACCTGAGTGCAGGGACAACATTACACGATCAGTGGTTCTCAACCTATGGGCCGGGGCCCACTGGTGTGCTGCGATCCTGGCCCCTAAAATAACTGACAAAACAGTAAGATTTGAATGATAATATAACAGAAATATTAAAAAGCGATACCAATAAATAAGAACTTAAAGTACAGGTATATAAGTTAGTTCCATAGATAGATCCAAGGTGGAACACAATAAAATGATTGTGGCCCACCCATCTGACCAGTTAACAGGGCAGCCGAAGTGGCCAGATGGGTGAGCTGTGAACGCTTTCATGATTTTAAAGTGGGCCCTGATCCAGAAAAGTTTGGCATAGGTGAAAAGTCACTGTGTTCCCTGCAAACCCGATGCTGTCCCATTGTTTTGAAAGCAACCATTATGAAATGAAGGGTCATTTTGTCTGTGTTGATGTTCCATTGGATGTAGATTTGGAAATGCAAAGGGGCCAAACTAAGACAGACATGATTCAACAGCAGACATAAATATCTTTGTTTAATATACACCGCCTTTATCCTTCTTCTATAATTACAAATGGCATTACACACTCTCCACCTGGCTTCCCTGGCTATATTGGTTCATTTTATTTTCAAAAATAGCAGAAATAACAAACGTACAGCCATTTGCAAGATTAGAGCATACACAGACAGACAGACTCATACACACAGAGACAAACATAATAACATCACCACCTGGCCTTCTATGCACAGCAGCCATATTGGAAAGACATTGAGCCTCTTCTTACTTCCTTTACAGGTGTTACCAATGATACTAATGAAGGCTCTGTTCCATTCTGGTCAGGGTGCTGATATTGTGCATGTTGGCTCACTAGAAGCACTCCATTTTGTTCCCAAATGGCCCTGTATGGTGGGTGTGTAACTCTGAGAGAGTGCAAATGGAACCAAATGGACCCTCATGCACACATAGAAATTAAAGGGGCCTGACTGATCCCCTGTAGCTTGAAACTACAGCCCCCGGACCACTAGGGGGAAGCATTGTGTTCATATTGTTCTCAACATCTGCTGTGTGGACAAGTAGCACCATACATTAAAGTTGAAGACAGACCATCACATATGGTTGGAGTTTAGAAAAGGGTATAATAATGAAAGTGTTTAGTATATTTAAAACTTTGAACGTATAGTATACAGTACTATGGGAGCTGTATCATCCAGTATCAAAGTGCTTGAAGTGTTGAATATTTACATAATGAAATAACTAATTGAAAAATGAAGGTGGTCTCATTCATTACACAATATGCAGTCACCAGACTGCATATTGGGTTTCACACAAAAGCCAGAGTAAATGTGAAAATGACCCCAGAAGTATTTTTAAGTGAAATTGTCCTTTAACACACTGGTACTCAACAGTGAAGTGACGATTTAAGGACTTTTAAGACCTTTTCAATACCTCAAAAAATAAAAGAAAGACCATTACTGCATCAAAAGCAATCAACAAATTATACTATTAAACTGGTCAAACATTGGCAAAATTGTCAAATAATACAAAGAAAGAGGCAAACATTTAGAAAGTAGCCGATCTACAAGCTCTACTGAGCTTGTAGCTTGTAGATCAATATCAATCTGTGGAACCGAGTCCTAAAAAAAAAAACTACTACTACTAAACTAAATTGAATGCCTCAACTTCTACAATTCCAAGTGCTTATCAGGGTTGAAAAGGTTGAGAACCACTGCTTTAACATATGTACTATCAAAAAATAAATATAGTATATGTACATACATACGTCTTCCAACAGACAATATGAATGAATATAGGCCTACATACATCTATCGCCAAGACATATAGAATGTTTGCTTTCTCTCCCATTGCACTCAGTATCTGAGCAGTATCTATAGTTGCTATAGACGCAGATTCCTGGGTTTCGCTGTGGACAGGTTAGTGATTTCCTCCAAATGTTTTACTTAAGTAAAAGTATCAATACCAGTGTAGAAATACTCTGTTACAAGTAAAAAGTCCGGTAAACTAAATTTACTTGAGTACAAAAGTATTGGCATCAAAATGTAGGCCTACTTAAAGTACCAAAAGTAAAAGTACTCATTGTGCAGAATGTCCCATTTCACAACATTTAAAAGATCTTTTGAAAATAGCAAATCTACAAGCTCACAATGCGTCACATCACAACGCATTGTGAGCTTGTAGATCGGCTATTTTCAAATGGCCAAAATGTATATAGGTCTGAAGTGGTTACTGTATGTTTTGTAATATTAATCTAAATCTACAAATAAACTAGTAACTAAAGCTGTCAAATAATTGTAGTGGAGTAAAAGTACAATATGTGCCTCTGAGATGTAGTGGAGTAGAAGTAAAAGTATTGAAAATGGGAAATACTCCACTAAAGTAAGAATTCATCAAAAGTGTACTTAAGTGCAGTACTTGAGTACATGAGTACATGTACTTAGTTACTTTACACCACTGCCATTACGTAATGTTCCTCCTGGGTCAGCCTTTGAAACCCAAAGCCTTATTGTGCCTTTTTCCCCCTTTCCTTTGTATCCATAACAGTCCACTCCAATCCACGTTCTTCAATTTTGCCTATTATTTTACATAATGCAGAATTTCTCACACCCATGCCCAAAAATAAAGTTTCATAATTAGATCAGTAGCACAACTCTAGACAAAGAGTTGTGATACTGATCTAGTTTAGTCTAGAAACTTTATTTATTTTAAGTGACAACAGTACCAACAATTAACCTGACACCCCCAAAACCACTTATCATACTGCATGCACTTTGATACTGCACGATACAGCACCCATGTACTTAAGTACAGTACTCTAAAGTAAATGTACTTTGTTACTGTCCACCACTTGTAGGCATGTAGGTAATGTAGGGATGGATTCATGGAGATAATGTAGACATGGGGGTAGTGTAGAAATGGGGATAATGTACCATATGTATGGAGGTAGTGTCGGCACGGATGTAGTGAAGGCATGGAGGTAGTGTAGGCATGGAGGTATGATGTATGCACATCCAACTAGTGTTTCAGGTAATCTCACACAATTAAGACACCTGTTCATCAGCTTGATGTCTTCATGTTGTTTAAACGCTTAAACCCTCTATACAAATGGACAGGAGTTGCAACTGTACTTAGTTGGTACGCTCCTTTTTCACTCTACACCAAAATGTCTTTGCCTGGCGAATGTTCCCCTCAGAATAGGGGGTTTAAAGATGTTAATCAGTTGTATTTTGAACTCCTGAGTCCTCAGAAGTTTCTTTACAGATGTGAACAAGGAAGACATTCCAACAACAAGGCTTAAGGGAACAAGCACGAACAAAACAACAACAGCAGTTAATGAGGGTGAATAACTGTTAACCTGAACTCCTTACTGACAGGCGTCACATTTTCTAATCTACTGGCATCATAAGACAGTCTTAGAATTCTATCCCCCCCCACCAACTTACCCCGCCCCCCTACCATATATTTTGTTGCTACTGAGCGTTTACCGTTATGTAATGTGTACATGTGTATGCATGTACGGTATATGCTTAGATACGTTTTTCTTCTTTTTTCTTGTCTTGTCTTTTCTTGTCTTGTCTTGTCTTGTTTGTCTTGTCTTTGTTATGTGAAGAAAAAACAAAAAAACAAAGAGAGTCACTGAAAGCAACTTTGTATAACTCTTTGAATAAAGAAAAGTACACCTGGTCTGGTCTTAGAATGATATCCCCACCAACTTATCCTGTCCCCTCCCCTATTTTCTCTGTTAATATATATGTTGCTGCCACTGGAGCTTCTACCGTTATGTAATGTATTGTATGCATTGTATGTCCTACTGATGAATTGAGTACAATGGACCACAATGACAGCAAGCCCCTCTGGGATTTTGTGTCCTTTTGACAGTACTGCCCTAGTTGTCAAATATGTTAATAAAGTATTAAATCAATCAATGAAACTGACAGGCATCAAAACACCTTATCTGATGGGGTCATAAGACACCATGGTGTGAGTTACCATTGGCTGCTCATCAAGTACAGTATGTGAATGAACATGCTTGACTGACACACTCACAAGTATAGAACGGACTCACTATAAAAGGAAGTAGAGGACAGGTCATTTGAGACATAAAAGGCTGGAAGCAGTGTGGTTAGCCTCACATCCCTGCAGACAATACAAACGGCAAGATCTGAAAGGTGAGAGAAAAAAATCATGACCTTCTTATTATTATCAGTCATATGTTATTTTATACGTTTATTCTAATTGTTTATAATTGTTTGAAATTTCTCATATTTCATTATGTTTATTGTATCATAGTGTACTCTTAAATGTTTTCTACTATATTCTACGCTATTTCTATTATATTATAAATAATTACTACAAAGAAAACTTTAATGTGCAATTGCTCTGTAATACGAGATGGAAAGATGTAATTGAAACATACCTTTTAGCCATAGAACCGTTTCCGCTGTAGAACCCTTTAAAACAGGTTTTAGGCCAAAACATTAATAGTGAAGCACCAAAAGTTATTCCTGTACAGCTGTGGTCGAAGAATGCAGAGAAGTTTGTTTTTAGGCTGCAAATGTATTCAGCGACTGTCTCTCTTACACTCCCTGTCGACACACGCACGCACGCACCCAGGCACGCGCACACACACACACACAGGTCATTGAAGATGAAGCCAGCTGTGTGTTTGCCTCTCCTGCTGCTCCTCTTCTTCCTCCACGAGTGTGTGGCCGAGCCACAAGGTGGACTGAACGTGTATGTGGCTTATGGTCGGAACCTGCGTAGGTACAAAAAAGGCACAGCAACTGATGCTGCAACTGATGCCTACGTTAAGGTACGACAACTCAACCTCACAACTATGTATTTGATCATTTAGACCAGTGGTTCTCATGATGCCATGTTCTGTTTCCTATATTTATTTGACAATTTGGTTTCACCAGTTTTTACAGTATAGTTTTTTGATTACTTTTGATGCAGTAATGGTCTTTTTTTTTTAACGTATCAAAAAGGTCTTAAAAGCCCTTAAATTGTCCCTTCACTGTGGGGACCCCCTTGGGGGTCCTGACCCACAGGTTGAGAACCAGTGATTTAGACCAGTGGTTCTCAAAGTGGGATCTGGTGACCACCCAGAGTGGTTCCAGGGGGGTCCCTAGCAAAATTAGTGTTACCACTTATGGGGGGGGGGTTCAAATGGGGGTCCGCAGCAGAAAACATATACATTTGGCTTGGGGGTCCTTGACATGAAAAGGTTTGAGAACCACTGATTTAGACTTTCCCGCTCAAATGGTCTCTGCATATCATTGCTGTAGTTCTTGCGGGTCAATGGTGTGTTGCTGCTTAATAATCTCTCAGTCTAACAACACATTCAATCAACTGTTCAAACTACAGGTGAAGGTTGGCGATAACATCTTGACAAGCAGAGTGATCCAAGGCAGCGGCAACCCAGTCTGGAAGCAGTGGCTTAGGTTCACCTTCACTTGTGTTCCTTCGAAGCTAATGTCGGTGTATGTGTATGACCAGGGTGGAGGACCTAGTGCCAGTGACGGCTTACTGGGAAAAAAGAAAATGAATTTGGTCAAGGGGGACAAATGGTTCACAGTCAGGATGAGACACGGTTTCGTCAGGGTTTATTACTACTACCGCTAGTGAAGCATTGTGTTCTTTACACATGATGCTGCCTACACCATGCCTGATTTTCTGCATTGTGGTCTGTTAGGGTCCTTAAGTCTTCACAAGTATTAATTATGTTGAACTTACAAGTTGCTAGTTGTACACACTATATTGACTGTACTTTATTGGCATATAAATGTACATAATACATTGTAAATGTCTAGGATTCAAAACCAGCTATATTTTCAATGCTCTGGAAGCCTTGCTTTGAAAAAGACAGATAGATTTATTAAGAAGTTGTGTTACTATAATTGGCCTCCTGCAGTAAGTGTAGGCCGGGTATTCTAATCTAAACTACTAATAGCTACTACTAAGCAACTGTTAACAATGCTAATTATCTACTGGTATTTGTGCTGGTATGATTTTTCAATAAATTATGTAATAACTAGTACATGTACTTGTTGGAAATGTACAGTCATATATTTAGAATTATGTGATTAATTATTTATTATTGTTATTAATGGCCTGTCATTTGTAGCTTATCAATATTTGATTTTGTCTTCATTTGTTCAAAGAAATGTCATTTTTGTCAGTTATTACGTCTATGTGTAAATTTTTCTTTTTAAATCTTTTTATATGAACTATGACATGTTTGAAATCAAATAAATGTTGTATTTGTTTTTACTGCTTTTAACTGGGCCTATCATTACTGACAAAGATTGTTATCAATTAAATGTCAATTGACATAGTCAATTACATAGATTTCTTGTAAAGTGCCTGTAATTAGATGGAAGTGATTTATATTTCTGGGTGTTTGTTCACTGTCCAATTAAAGTAAAAGGATGGATGATTTGTAAGGTGCATTATAAAGCAATACAAAATGCATAATTTATTTGAGAGTAAAAGTTGCTGATGGGATATAATGGATCTCATTCACAAAATGTACATAAGATCAAATCTGAACGTCAAGTGTGTTTGTATCAAAACTAAATAACCAATAGGCTACCAACAGACAATAGGCTACTTGAACTATTATTAAAACAATTTGATCCTATTTGAGCTGATAGGGTAGGAGGGTATTTCGGGGTTGATTTATTGGAAAGAAAGAGGTTGTGGTTGGTCAGTCACAGTTGGGTCATGGTCAGGACAAAACACAGGCATTATGTTCTTTATACATATACGTCACCATACCTTGTCTAGACTTCTGTATTGTATTGTAGTTCATTAGGTTTTGACTTACTGTAGGTACAGCTATTTATTACAAAGTAGTACTTAAATAAAAGGTATTTAATAAGTTATAGCACTATAATTGTCCACCTAGCACTATAATTGTCCACCTGTTGTACATTTACAACTATAATTAATGATTAATAATTAACTAATGGTCTGTAATTTGCTGGGTTATGTTTTAGCAACATAAGTCCTTTCAAATATTATGTTCTATGTGGAAATGTTCATATTTTTTTAATCAAAGAAATGCTGTATTTGTTTTTATTGCTTTGAACTGGGTCTATCATCATCTATCATTGATTTATTTAACCTTAATAGTGAGGGAGTGAAATCAGTTGAGAGGGATTTATATTCCTATGGTTCCAATGTTACAGACACTCGCTGTCTGTAACATTGATTAACTGACATTTAAAGTAATCAGTTGTTGATTTGTAATGTGAATTAAAAAGCAATAAAAGGAGTAAAATATTTTTTTTATGGGAAACGACATACCTCATTCATGAAACATACATACAACCAGATTTGATATTAATGTGTATTTGTGAATGTATCCACGAACGAACGTGATGTATCCACGAACAGTGGCATCCATAAACAGGGGCATCCACTCCTGCACTAGTTCTGGTTTGGTTTCTCTCGCATTGTACTAACTGTAATAATCACGGCAGAATCAATCAGAAAATACAGAAAATGTGGATGAGTTAGTGATTTCCTGAAAAAGGCAACCAAACTTAAACTTAACCAGTTAGTCATGCCTCTCATTCCTCCTGGGTCAGCCTTGGAAACCCAAAGCCTTATGGTGCTTTTATGTTTTCCTTGGTATCCATAACAGTAACGTTATAGTTCTAAAGTTGCCAATCCACTATTACTTTACATAATGCAGAATTTTCCCACACCCATAATTACTTCCAGTGACAAAAGAGTGTCAACAATTAACAATATCCTGACACCTATGTGACTCATATGTGAGTTGGTTAAATGATTGAGAAGTAAGGTCTTCTTTTTATTATATGTGTATGTATATACATGTGTACAAGCGTATGCCTGTACGGTATATATGCTTAGATACGTTCTTCTGTTGTCTTGTTTTGTGTGTTGTATACTGATGGATCGACTCGGAGGGTCTGGTGGACTTCATGTGGTCAGACTGATTTATTTAGGTAATATCGCCTAGCCAAATGGGAGGGGGTGTTTGTCTTATCTTTGTTTGTGATGTGAAAAAAAGAACAAAAAAACAAAGCGTGTCACAACTTTGTATAACGTTGCTGCTAATGGAGCTTTTGCCGTTATGTAATGTATTGTATGCATTGTATGTCCTACTGATGAATCGAGTACAATGGACCACAATGACAGCAAGCTCCTCTGGGATTTTGTGTCCTCCTAGCAGAGTTTTCTTGACAGTACTGCCCTAGTTGTCAAATATGTTAATAAAGTATACAATCAATCAATCAATCAATCAATCAATCAAACTGACAGGCATCATAAGACACCATGGTGTGAGTTGCCATTGGCTGCTCATCAAGTACAGCATGTGAATGAACATGCTTGACTGACACACTCAAAGTATAGAAATGACTCACTTAGTGAGTCATTTCTGTCATCTACTTCCTTATCATTCTGTATAAGGAAGTAGATGACAGTTTGAGCCAAATAAAAGGCTGGAAGCAGAGTGTTATAGCCTCACATCCCTGCAGACAATACAAACAGCCAGATCGGAAAGGTGAGAGAAAAAACATTATCATGTCTACGGCATTCTTTTTTATTATCTGTCATACGTTATTTTATTTCTCATATTTATTTTATTGTAAATATTTTATTTTTTCAATAAAGTATTTACTAATTACTACAAAAACATTTTTTATGTGAAATTGCTGTAATGCTAGATGGTAGACTTAAAGGGATACTTCACTCTCCCGACGGGGACACATTTAAAAAAATTATTAAAAATAAATGAAAAAAGTTATGGAAAATTCATGGCCCCCTCACGCATTAGTAGGACACTCTAATGCGTGAGGGGGCCATGAATTTTCCATAACTTTTTTCATTTATTTTTAATATTTTTTTTAAATGTGTCCCCGGCCCAAGAGTGAAGTATCCCTTTAATTAAAAAGTAAAACCTCTTGTATCCTTAGAACTTTGTCTGCCATAGAACCTTTAAACAGGTTTAAAAGTAAAGTGTACTTAATGGTGAAGCACTAAATATTATTCCTGTACCACTGTGGCTAAAGTCGCTAAATGTAGAGAAGTTTGTTTTTAGGCTGTAACTGTATTCAGATTATCAACAACTGTCTCTCTTACACTCCCTGTCCACACACACACACACACACACACACACACACACACACACACACACACACACACACACACACACACACACACACACACACACACACACACACACGCAGGTTTTTGAGGATGAAGTCAGCTGTGAGTCTGCCTCTCTTGCTACTGGTCCTCCTCCAGCCACAACATGGATGGAGCCTTCCGCCACCATTAAACGTGTTCATATCATATGGTCGGGACCTGCGTAGGTACGAATCAAGCAGTGCAACTGATGCCTACATTAAGGTACGACCTCTCAAACTCCCAACTAGATGTATTTGATCATGTAAGACGTTCTTGCTCAAATTGTCTGTGCGCATCATTGCTGTATCTCTTGTGGTTGAATGATGTTGCTTAAGGATAACTTTACCCACCTTGTCTTCATATAATTGGTCCTCACCAGTGATGAAATGAGATGGTACTGTTTCTGTCTACTTGTTCTGTGTCTCAGAGGTGGGCTGTTGAGTCAGTTCAGAAACCTACCTACCAGTGACATCATCAAGATTTCAAATGACTTTGAATTGATGCCAGAACAATGGCTTCTATTTCAGAGTGCTATCTTTCCAGTAAGAGAAACTGTAGTTTAGCTTGGAATCCACATCAATATCATTGGTAGGAAGGTTTCTGAAATGTCCATAGCCCAATTCCTTTGAGAGCAAGTAGACGGAAATAGTGCCATCTTATAATGAGCATTCGTGAGGAGAAATTATATGAAGATAGGGTTGAAACTGGGTGAAGTGCTCCTTTAATAATCTATCAGACTAACACATTCAATCAACTGTTCAATATAGGTGAAGGTTGGCGATAGCACCTTGACAAGCAAAGTCATCAAAGGCAGCAACAACCCAATCTGGAAGGAGTGGCTTAGGTTCACTTGTGTTGGTTCGAAACAAATGTGGCTGTATGTGTATGACAAGAGTGGAGGACCTGATTCCAGTCCTGATTCCAGTCCTGGCTTATTGGGAAAAAAGAGAATGCGGTTGGTCAAAGGGGACAGATGGTTCTCAATCAGGATGAAACATGGCCATGTCAGGGTTTATTACTACTATCGCTAGTGAAACATTATATTCTTTACACATAATGCTTCACCACGCCTGTTTTTCTGTATTGTAGCTTGTTAGGGTCCTTAAGTCTTCACAACTATTAATTATTTTGAACCTACAAGTTGCTAGTTGTACACACTATATTGACTGTACAATATTGGCTTATAAATGTAAGGATAAGGATAATTCCTTTTAACAGGACGTTCATGAAAGTCCTTGCGGGCTTGTTTCCAATGAGGGCCTGTGAGCAATTAGGGGTTAAGAGTCTTGCTCAGGGACAAATTTCATTTCATCGACACATATGCTGGTGTGGCCTGGAATCGTACCTGGGGCAACCAGGGCCTCTGGCTCCCTAGGCGGGCTCACTAACCACTCAGCTATGGCCGCCCTTTAACATTTGTACATACATTGTAAATGTCTAAGATTCAAAACCAGCTATATATTCAATGCTCTGTTAAATATATAATTAAATGTATATAATGTGTATATATAGCCTTCCATAGAGTTGATATATACCCATAAAATACCTGTATTTATCAAGTGTAGCAGAAGTAATTGCACTCTTTGATGTCATAGCCTTGAGTATGGGAATGTTGGGGTGGATTTAGCTGTTCAAACCTTATTAAAGTAATACTCAAGATATATTTAATAACATGTTGTAATAGCCTACTATATTTGGCTGCTTGTGGTAAATATATAACTAAATTACCATCTACTATTACTAATACAGTATACAGTATAATACTAATTAAACATCTAGCTTTTTGTGCTGGTATGTAAAAATCATGATACAACAACTTGTTCCTATAAGTATTGGTAGTTTCCAGTCTTTCATGTGATTAATTATTTATCATCATGAATGAATGGTCTGCAATTTGTAATGTTATCAATGTGTGTTTGTTTTGGTCTTCATTTGTTCAGAAAAGCATGCCATTTTGTTGGATTTATATTATATGTGGAAATGATAACTTTTTATATTTTGAGAAGTCTTGAAATCAAATAAATTCTGTTTTTAGCTTTTCTTCTTTCACCTGGGCCCATCACCAATGTCAAAGATTGTGGTCAAATAAATGTATGGTATTGATTTCTTGTAAACTGTAGCAGCCTACAGAAATGGACTGATATTATTTGGAAGTCATTTACATTTCTGGTTGTTCAATATCTGATTAAAGTAATTAGTTGTTGATTTGTAATGTGCATTAAAAAGTAATTAAAAATGCATCAGTGATTTGAGAGTAAAAGTTGCTTATGGGAAACAAAATGTGTAGCGGATTGCTTCGTACGTATTTGTATTGACACAAAATAACCAATAGCCTACTCACAGACTACTTTAACAATAAAGACAATAATTATAATAATCTCTGAACAAGTGTCTGCTAACAATTTATCAAGTTTTTTTTGTATGCAGCCCAAATGAATATTGTGAAATTACGGATTGCATTTTGCCAATTTCCTCCTCCCCTAGACAGTTTGTGTAGGGCCGGTTGAGACACCTTGTTCTGGGCTAAAAATAAATAAATACAATAACTAAAAAAGGTACTAAGTACACCTTTTACAATGTCAATTGTTTAAACATTTCTTTGAGGAAAAACAAAGCATTTGTAAAATTATAAATGACTTGTCTTTGGGTTAGGGTAGGTTTATAGTTACTACAAGGTACTAACTAGTTACAAGGTAGTAACTATAAACAATAGTTGTGCTGTCACAGTATTTTGTTTCATCAAAATCTATGGAGTATAGTTTTTATACTGTTATTGCAATGTTGGGGCTTGGCCACAAGGCGGCAATACAGGCCAATAGTCTTCTTCCTCAAGTCTGAAATGTGTTCTGTAGGTAAAGCATGCCAGCCTGCCAGAGGTTTGATTTTCATTGAAGCAGCCCATGCTAAAACTGGCACTGCAAGTACCAAGGATAAAGAATCCATAAATTGTCATTTTGACATATTAAACCTTAAAGTTGCTATATCGACACCACTGACTATTTCACTTTTGTTTGGGAAAATTACTTCTCAAGTGATAGGCTATGAACTGTACTGATAGGATATGGACATTATATACACACACACGCACGCACGCACGCACACACACACACACACACACACACACACACACACACACACACACACACACACACACACACACACACACACACACACACACACACACACACACACACACACACACACCATCTTGCTGCTCCCCCATTGCACCTTGTCCTTTAGCCTCATCTGAATTCCCTGCTGGGACCAACAAAAATATCTCTTCTATCCTCAGCAGAATGTCCCTCTCAAACATCTAGCTGAATTCCAGGGGTCCTGCGAGGTTAGAGTCGGCGTGTTTGAAAAAAAATCCACATGGCTGACTGAGCGGTGTTGTAAATGTCATGTGTGCTCGTGTTCTGATATTATGTTTAGGCCTAATGTTGGGTCTACCGTCTAAGACAGCCTCTTTCTTTATGCATTGATTGAAGGATGATACTCAGAATGTACTTAGCTGTCCCTAAAAAGGTTAACTTATACTTCATTGTACAACATTGTATGACGAAGTATGTGTCTGTGCCTGGTGGGAAGGCGGTGTATTCTTTCACATGTTGATAACAGAGGGAACATTCCTGGAACCATGGTCACACCACAGCACGTATAGGCCTACTGTACACACACAGAGACAACTTGCTGTCACGTGTGCATACCGGTACTTTGACCCTTTGAGGCACCACACATGTGTATACAACTCAACTGCAACTCAATGTGTTGTTCCATTCAAACTAAGTCTTCTTTCTATTCTAGTTGAGACCTGAGGCCGATTCTACAAATGTCTTCTAAATCCCAACAGTATTCTGAAAAAAACGTATGTTTCTATATCAGTGGTGCTCAAACTTTTTCATGTCAAGGACCCCCAAAATGATATGTATTTGGCCGCGGACCACCATCTCAAAATATGTTGTTCCAGGGACCCCCCAGAAGCAAAGATTTGAGTAACAAATGTTTGCTTTAAAAAATATGTATATTTTTGAATAGCCAAAGTGTAAAATAATGCTTTTTAGGTCAAATCTAAAAATGACACAGATGCTTCTCCAGGTCTTAATGGGTTAAGACCCTGTGCCAGACACTACATTGCAACATTGTGTTAAAACAATCTGCCTTTCATGACTCTAGAAAGATGAAATTACCCCCAGTGCATACCACCGCCAACACTGTGCAACTATAAAGATTGAAGTGCTCAATTCTACCCCTTTCCTAAAAAAGTTCATCTCTACAGGGTAGCTTACTGATGACGGCCACCAAGTCTCATGGAAGTCTGCCCAATCCATTCTTGATTTTGACCTTTTCATTTTCAAGGCCATTAATTCTAGGCAGCTTAGCCTACTGATCATTCCCACCAAGTTTGCCCATCTATTCTGGAGTTATTTTGCCACAGAATGAAGGCTTAAAAGACTTATATTGATCCTGATGAAAATTCAGTCATAGCAGCACCGCAGTATGGACAAAACAAATATACAGGCAAGAGTAGAGAACAAGTACAGAGTACTAGTAAAACATGGTAAAACAATATAATAAGTATCCTATAAAGATGACTTGACATCAGACCTGACCCTCTGCACATGGGCTGGACAGTTGTGTATAACAGGCCATCAGTAGGTAGAAATACAGTGTGTCTATACCGGCAATACAAATGGCATGTTAAATCTATCTATGGGCTGTGCTGGCTGTCTGCACTTGGACTGACGGGACATACAATTGATCACCAGTAGAATCGGCATATCGTTTTGTTTATACCAGGTTATCAACAGTAAAATGTATCAATATTGTACATGTAGGCACGTAAATATAGTATGCAGTTAGACCTAAGTTTAGTCTTTCACCAGCAATGTGCATGTAGTAGGAATATATGTACGGAAAGTCAACAGTTATGTGCAATAACAATAGTACAACAGTACAGTTGATTCACATTGAATGGAGTGAGCGTTATTCACTATTGGTTATGGTCCGACACAAGGATCTAAATTTCTCATTGTATGAGTAGGGAGACCACCTCCAACCACTTCAAATGTATTAGACTAGTTATATTGTATTTACCATACAGATCTATTAAAGTAACATTTTAACGGAATTAAAATAAATTGCAGCTTTAATCCTAATTGGGCTTTCTGATGTAACTGAATAATTCACAGATTTGTGTAACCCCCGATCAATCAAATTGAAATAGCTAACTTTCATAATGTGTGTCCTCAAGTAAAGTTGAGAGAAGATTAAGGCTTGAAGCACAATTAAACATTGGTAGAGGTTTGGGTTGTAGTGTACACACACTTGTTAATAGGCCATGTCTCTTGAAAACTCCAATTTGTTTGAGGTCGCAAACATCAGAGAAGCCTCAACAAACATCTGAACCAAACTGAAAAAAAGTGGAGTCAAATCAATGTTTTCCTTTTTATATCAAGTTTTTTATACTTTATTTCCATTTAGATGTATTCATCTCAAAGTTGACAATTTACATTAAAACCCACCGGCTCTGCGGAATTGTCTACAAGTCGATGCTATTATTTCTGCCACACAAGGGGTGAAGGAGGTATAGAAGACACCACTTATGACGTATAACAGGGGAGGACTGAGGAGAGAGAGAGAGAGAGAGAGGGGAAGACAATTTGTGGTTTCTGCCGCCGGATCCCGAACTCTGCCCGAATTGGCATAATCTTCATTATGCCGCCATCATCATCATCATCGTCGTTCAGTCCAGAGATGTTGTGCAGAAGGGAATGCTGGGAACTTTGAGGACTCAGTGCAGTGGACCTGGGGGGATAAACATAATAAGGACTTTACAGGGTGGACTGTATGGGAATTGGGAAGAGAAAGTGTGAAGTAATGCAATGAAAGAAAGAAAGATGGAAAGTAAGAACATTACTATGTACTATGCCAACTACTAGGGTTTAGGCTGTATGTTTCCTTAGCAGACCGACATCATGGAACACTGTTAAAAACTAGCGTAGCAAAATTCTTACTAGGCAAGCAAGTCCACACAGAGAAGCTTGTTGTGCAAGTGTGGTAAACTTGCATTCTTCACACCCCACAAATTCTTACGGGCGCTGCTCCAAGCATCCATTAAAAGAAAGGAGAATCAAAGTCTATCATGCACTGTGCCGATCCAAGGCCCTGGAGTCATTGTTGCCAATATATCCAAATTGTGTCTGACTGTCTGATAAACAAGGCAGACCAGATGAAAAGTTTAATTTAAAAACATTTTATGCATTTAGCTGATCTTATTCGCTAATCTTATCGAGAGCGACTGCACAAAAGGGCATGGCCAGAGTAAGTGCCATGAATGTCTATTAAACATCAGTGAAGGGGATGACCCTTGTTAATCCCATGGGAGAAATTCAGTTTCACCCAGCTGATGGCTGCTCAGACGGTCATGATGAGGGCTCAGGGGTAACCTTCTGATTACCAGATGGCCTCTCTACCCAATCAGCTACAGCCAAGTTAAAATGACATTTTTGAAAATTGTGAAATGTTTGGAAAAATGGTCATGGACATGGCCAAAATAGGGACGCCATGTTGAAAAGTGGTTAACATCTTTGTATATTTTTTGATTGATGTTTGTCTTTTATGGTTTCAGCATGGGTGAAAGCCCAAGCAAAACGTCCTACTAGTGGGACACGTTCACCTTGACGGTAGAGAGTTGTGACATCCTTACATTAGTGGTTGGAGCTAGGCTCTTCACGACGTGGCTTCAGCAGCACCCTTCACACAGGCAGCGAAGGCCTCCAGCAGGTCCTTACAGCCCTCTGCTCCTTTCTCTGATACACTGCAGGAGGGACAACATAATGGGTTAGACACGGCCTGAATGTGGCAGACAAACTAATGGAACCAAATGGTGTTAACAGAGTGTACAAAATGGACCCGGTCCGGGTCCATTTTAGTTATCTCTCAGTTAATCTCTCAGTTACTGGTCCATCTAATTTAGGGCCATATACACCAAGCACTATAAATAATAAATAGTTACAAAATGTATTCTAACTAAAGTGAATGGCAGAGTCCATACCACAACTATACCAAATAGGTGAACAATATAGTTGTCATTATAGTGATAGTGCTTGGTGTGAACAGCCCCAGAGACTGGGTTGTCAATGGAAATGAAGAGTTCTTTCAGGGGCCACATTGAACATGTCCTGTATGCCTGTATGTATGCCCACTCAACTTAATCTAAATAATTTCATTGTGACGTGAGATTCAGCACATTTAGAGTATAATTGCAGGAAAGTATAATTATTATAATACCCTATTTATATAGCACCTTTCATACAAAAATGCTGCTGACTGTGCTCAAAGTGCACCAACTAAAAAGGACAATTGGCCAATTAAAACTGTAGAGATCAATAGAGATGTGCAGTAGTAGGACTGGCTTAAAACAAAAATAGATACAAATAAAATAAAAATAGAACAGAACAGAATGTAGTGCTAATTAAAATCAAGGTTAAATACATAATACTACATAATAAGGGAGTCTGCTCCCTTTTAAAGTCTTACATTTTGTTTCTGTATCAGCAAAAAGTTTTTTTAGACCCATTTGCTTTCTGCAACTTATTTCACTTTAAAGTAAAAATCACACCCAGTGTTTTACTAATTTTAAGTATTTTTACTCATTTTAAGTATTTTTACTCAAAAGTGTGTGTGTGTGTGTGTGTGTGTGTGTGTGTATAATTAGTGTAACTGGTTGCATCTTTGTGTTGCAATCAGCCGCAGCTGTTGAGGCTGTGCTCAAACATACGGACGGACACACGGACAAAGTCACTCCTTGGAGTGGCTAGCACCACTCAAAAATTCCCACATTAACCAGGGCTCCTTTTCAGTGATTTGTCACAAACTGGCCTCTGCACAGAATGAGGGATGGGATAGTGAAAATGAAAGAGAAAGAACGGAGAGAGATTGGCAAAAAAAAGAGGGATGTGTGAGAGATTATTTCAGGCATCCAGCACCAAACACAGCAGCAGACGCTGCCATGGTGCATTAGGGTGATGGGGCAGAAGGGAGGGAGGGAGAGAGAGAGAGAGAGAGACAGAGATGGGAGGAGAAGAGAGTGACAGGGAGAGGAAGGGAAATCCATAAAAAGACCAGAAAGCCAGAGATACAGAGAAAAAGAGATACAGAAAGCAGTAGGACTGAGCCCATCTGTCTGGTAGCAGACGTGCGAGAGAGTGCCAATGTGTGGACGATGCAAAGAGATGAGAGGAAACGTACAGTAGCTAGAAGGGGGAGACCGCAGGGGAGGGGACTGCAGTTGACGGACAACTGCAGAGCCACCCCTTCTTTCTCACTCTATTCCACCACATCCCTCATTCCCATCTTAGACCAGGAGAACTCCTGATGTCTCTGCTGGAACCAGTCTCTCCCGACTCTATTAAACTATATATGCAACTACTGCTGTACCACCTAAATAAAAACAAACATGTCAGTTTGGGCGGAACTCCAACATGGGCAGTGTATTGGTGACTTGCTCATCTCATGGAGCTTCAGTATACAGGGAATGGAACCACTGACACAGTCAATGTTAAGGCCCTAGTCTAATCATCACAGAAAATGGAAATTAAGCTCTGCACGACGCAGGATGACTGGCCTGCCTTTGCCTCAAGGCTGCAGCTACATTTGGCATCTATTATGTAATACACAGCTGTTTCAGCCATGCAGATTAAGGGGCTGTGTTCACAGAAAGCATTTTTCACAGCGAAGCTCTTTGGATATGAATATCAAAAATATGAATGCTTAGAGCGCTTCTAAAGCAGACAGAATTATTTTGTTGCTAGGATTGATCGTCACGTCGTCAACTGCGTTAATAGTACAAGTAGCCTAAACAAAAAATAGTTAACGGATCACAAAATGAATGCCAGAAACCGAATCCTTGCAATTGCTATAGTGGTGAATCTTGATTAAGATAGGAGAAGCGGTAGGAGTGTGTGGGTTCACAGTTGGAATCAGCATCTCCTCTTCTTTTTAGTTCAGCCTCTTCCTCGATTTTCATTGGTTGGACGAAAGAAAAGCGTCATTGATGAGTGGTGCCAGCCTCCAAATGTTGAACCATTTTCTATTTCAAATGCTCAGAGCACTCTGTCAAAAAATGCTAGCCGCTGAGAGTGTAGTGGTGGGAAGAGTAGCGCTTCTACAGTACCATGTCTTTACCATAGAAGTCAGAAAATGCTTTCTGTGGACACAGCCCTTAACAGGCTTCACTCTGCCCATTCTACTGATGGAGGGAGAGCGTTAGCACGATGGAGCATCATTCATGTCGCATCAGTGCGACATGAATGTCAATGTTAGCATGGGTCACAGGGAGTGTGTGGGGCAGAGGAATTGTGTATTGATGTGTGCGAAACTGCGAATAATAGATTTTTTGTTAGTCAATGAGTGCATGCATTATCAGTGAAGAGTGTGTATATGTATATCCAAGCACAATGCAAACGTCATGACAGCAGTGCAGAACACACATTCAATACTTATTCTGGTGCTGCAGAGTCAGATAATCCTACCACCAGCCTACTCCTCATTCCCCCATTCTTCTCAATTGAACAACCCACAGATTGAGTAGATTAAACAAGAAAGTACCATCTGAAACAGTTAAAATATATACCAACGTACTGACTTGTGAGTCTAGGTGGAATATATAATTACAATCTCATCTCTCCTTCTGTCCTGAGTTTATTATAATCTCAGGACGGAAGGAGAGATGAGGGGATTGTTTCCTCTGCCCTACATGACCAGTGTGCCATCAACTGAACCAATTAGTCTGATTAACCAAGTCGAGAACAAAGCCAACCCTGTCCTCAATCACATACACGGAACACACACAATGCAAAGCAGTGAATGGGGACAAGTTTACATTTCGGTGTACTTGAATGGGTGCAGTGCAAAGTTATGTGAAATTATCATGAAGGGAAAATGTGCTTATAAATAATCAAATCATTCCATCGTGGGGACATGTGAAAACACTTCAGTGTGTTAATTGTGTTGAGAACTCACTCTGAAAGGTGCAGGAAAATCAGCACCAACCTAAAATTGTCAAATTGTCATGCTCTCCTAAAGAACGATTTAGGTTACAAATCTATTAAGTTGAGGCCGATTCTAAAAACGCCTTCTAAATCCTGACTTAAGTATTCTGAAAAACGTTGGATTTTTATTCCCCCAAAAAACATGTTGCTATACTGTATATAGCAGCAGCTTATGTTACAAAAAGGGGTTCCCGGATTTAAAGGTATAACAACGAATAGGGGTTCCTATGTTCATACAATTGGTCCTCACTAATGCTCATGATAAAACGGTATACATTTTATTCTACTCGGTATGTGTCTCATAGGAGAGCCGTGGACACTTCAGAAACCCCCCTACCAGTGACATCATCGTTAGGCAGGTTTTTTTTATTAAGGCGTGAACAATGGCTTCCAATATAGCATACTGTATTAACTTTGCATTGCATCAATAGAAAGCCTGCAGTTTCTATTAGCTTGAATTCTCCATCGATGATGTCACTCGGAGACACGGTGAGTAGACAAAAATGGTACCATTTTATCACGAGTATTAGTGAGGACCAATTATCTATCGTGTTCAGCTTCACCGTTTTATTTTCCATACTTACATTTTTTTTTTTTTTTTTAAAGGTGCACAGAAGAAAGTGCTAGAACAAAACAATCTAGGGAAGAGTAAAGAGATGAGAGAGAAAGAATGCCATTTCTGCTCCAGGCAGGTTAGGACGAGCAGAGGTAGATATGTAGTAGAGGGAAAGAGGTGGAGTGACTCCGGGGGAATATGAGGAGATGAGATACTTCTTTAGAGTAGGGACGCACGATTTATCGCTCATATCAGACGATATTTGCTTAAAAGTGCAAAATCGGTAAAGGTATCGGCAACATAATCCTCATATTTTATTTTAGAATATTTATGTGTCAATATGAAGCTGATAAAGCCTTTTGTGATGATTGAAGATTCAGTGTTTTCTGCAAAAGGGTCTACCTGTAAAGCAAAACAAATAAAAGCTAAAAAGTGTTAACGAAAAGAAAGTCTTAGTCCACTTCCTCCCGGGTGCTTCTGTGTTTATTCCTACTAACACCACAACATTACATGTTTAAGGCAGTAGTGCTGACAGACAGCAGAATGTGTCTTAGAGATGTATGTTAAGGTAAACCCTACAGGACACTTGTATTACAATAATGTTATCGATCGATTTGACCATGCAATTAATCCGTTATCTGCCAAAATGTCAATATCGTGCATCCCTATTTTGGGAGAGCAGATTTACAGTGTTTGATTTACATTTAGTTAAAGAGTGCATTGGGAGGGGGATTAGAGCAAACAGTAGGACAAACAGTCACGTGTACAGAGGAGGAAGAGCGAGGGGCCGAAGGTTACTGATGCAGGACAGATCCAATGACATCACCACCACCACCGCAATGGTCACGCACCCTCCTGAGCCAGCGTAAGGGGAGGGGGGGTTGAGGTCACGTTACACCGTGCAGCGCCGTACTGCCAAGGCAACTAGTAGCAAGGCCCTACAATGTGCATTACATTCACCCATTCACTCACAAGGTCGGCGTAAACCACGCAAGGCTCCAACGTGCTCATCGGGAGCAGTCATGGGCTCAGTGTCTTGCTCAAGTACACTTTGACACGCAGCCAGGAGGAGCCCGGGAATCGAGCCTGGAACCTTCCAATTCCAAGACGCCCGCTCAACCTCCTGTGCCGCTTTCCATTGACAGTAGGCAACGGGCCTCTCCAGCCACCACACAATGCTGTATGCTAGGCTAGCATTAACAACCCTTCAACCCTTTTCATATCAAGGTCCATTATTTATTCGGCATTTGAGCCACAGACCACCAATTGATGAGATTTTATTTTATTATCGTTGGATATGATTTTGTCCACAATTCCATGCTGTATTGATGTGGTACCATAGAGGAGAGATAACAGGCTATCGTTGATCAAAATCACAATTCTTTAATTAAGTAATGCAGATGTTTAACAATAATTTAAACTAAATTATTGGACCCCTTACAGGCCCATTTGGTTTAATTTTACACTCTCAAGAGTTAAAGAGCTACCCAATAAGGGTCCATTTGGTCTCCATCATTTAGCTGGGGACCACCTGGAACTGCCTCAAGGACCACTGGTTGAGAACCATTGACATAATGTGTTGATCTGGCCACCAATGTGGTTGGCAGGGGAGATGACTTCACTCTGTCTCAGGACACAATCAGGAAATGGAGGTTTAATTATTCAGAGTGAGTAGGGGCCTGTGCTCTGCAACTTGCATACATAATAGATGACTCAGGCAGGTGCTGCAGCACAGGCAAAATACACTGGTCAAGAACACAGCTCAACCACATTCACACTGTTCTACTCTTCTACCCCCAAAAAGTAGAAATAAAAAGCAAAAATAGCCAATCTACGGCGCGTCGCGGCGCATTGTACACATAAAGTCAGCGATTAATTTGCACTTCATTGTGAGACCGTGTCACATCATATTGCGAGCAACATGGTCATACAACGAAGTATGAATAATTTGTTTAAGAGCATAGACTGAGGGGTGATAACCAGTCCATAACCAGGCTTTCTGCAGTACAGTACCTGTGGAAAGCCTGGTTTCCATTCCATTTTAACCAGTACAAAGCCCTCCTACTCAAGTATACCTAAAGAGAACAAGAATATTTACAACTATGCTGGGATTAAATTAATATTAATATCACTATCACTGTTCACTGACCCCAGACGATAATAGTTAGTAAGGGTCCCGAGGTCACCCTGAGACACAGAAGAGGCCTGCTAGTGCATAATAGTAAGCATCATATTGTAGCAATGAGAATCGAAGCTTTCACACCATTAACTTTGATTGGCTTGGAACTAAGGATGAACGGTGGTAAGCAAAAGTTAAAACATGTACATACTGCTCACCCAGGAGGTGTAGGACATAAAATACAAACGCATGTCCACAAGTCTGTCACTGAAATGCCTTTCTGATGTTTTATAGCCTAAGAACATTTCAATCATTGGGGATCTTTATAGTCAGAAATACATTTAGTTCTCAGGAGTTGTTGACATAGCTTTAGTCTGATGAATGTTAGTACTGTAGGAGGAAGTTCTATACTAGAAAGCCCAGCTGAGTGAAGGGGCGGCTCACGTTGCCAACTATTGCATAGTCACCAGATTCTAAATGAACACCAGAAGGATTCCATGAAGGCCACAGCAAGCACATGCATGTCAGCGGCACACATACCCCCCCTTGTGAGGCTTCAGTGTCCCTGTGTGTGTGTGTGTGTACCTTACTCTTATGAAAGACATGTCTCAAAGTACACAGGATCACGACCCTATAACAAGTTAAGGATGGATTAGAGTTCTGCAACAAAGCCAATGTTTAACTTCTGCCATTAGCTCACCTAGTCACAGCGATGAGTGGATGTGTAATCAACAAGTCTAATCTATACTATAGGCAGCTCAGTCTCGTGTTTTCCACCTAGATTGTATTTGTGTTGAACGGAATTGCCCTGTTAAACTACTAAACTGCGCTTCTTAGAGTCCGTAGCAATCTCAGATGTCGTTCTGCCAAAATCGGACACAGGCCACAGCTGATGGGGTAGGTCATAAACTGCGCTCGCCTTACAAGATAAAGCCCTCCATAGACTGACATTATACATGATCGCAAATGCCAATGACTCCTACTTCAAATAGACCATATTCACACGGCGGCCATTTTGCTATTAAGTTAATGAAATGCCACCCCGTTTTTTCAATGCAAAATGCCAACATGGCCGCCGTGTGAATATGGTCCAACTACTTGGCTTGAAAGTGAAAGTCAAATAAAGGAAATGAGGCAACTTGAGCAAAGTCAGAATACGGAATAGGAATGGTAACAGTACAATTAACTAGAAATGGGTGACTTTCATTCATTACTGTATGGAAAAGCAGTGTTAAATCTTTGCAGCCAATCATAGGGTGCACCTGATTGAGCATAAGTGAATTGCATACTAAGGTCATCATTCTGGTGACAGTATCAACTGCAAAATGCTGAACACCTCAAACCTGAACTGAACAGTGCATGCCTGTCTGCCGTTTCATAACTCGACTTCAAGGTGAAAGGTTTGTGTATACTGTACACATGCAAGGTATAATTAAAAAAGGTGCTCAACCAAAAATAAAGCATGCATTGTTTTATTCTCCCACATGTATTAATACCACTTTCAACCTGGCATCACAATTTTGGGCATGACATAGGTGAAACTCTTCAAACATTACATTTTCCGATAAAAGAAATGTAAAACCTTCCAAAATAGCAGCTCTACAAGGCAAGCTCACAATATGTCGAGACAGGTTGCGAGCTTGTTGATCTATTTATTATATTTGAAATAAGACAAAGTATAAAATAGGATTTAAGTGGTTAAGCTGACTTCAAGGTGACCTTGGGCAAGGTCAGACCTTCACTTGACAACTTTTGTACAAATGCTATGACAACCTTGAACCTTTACAAGTATAAAAGTAAAAAAAGAAAATCAATTGATCCGACTGTGGAAAATATGTTGGCCGAAAGATGCAGCATCACCACAACCTCTATGAGGGTTTAAATTCAACATGGCCGCCTCCATACAGCTCCTTGACTGTGTAGGTCCTCGACTGGGCGTGAATGTGAAGCTGTCGCTGATCTGGCTGACTACAGTATGTGAAGAGAAACAGGTGTCAAGTTTAGCAGGAACATGATCTATGGAACGACAGGAACATGTCATGGGATCCACATATATAGACTCACACACACACACACACACACACTATGTGTTGACTTTTAAGCGCCATGTTTCTATAAATACACAGCAGGTCTGGTGTTCATTACACAGCGTCAGCCATGTTAATTTTACGCTTGCTTGGGGTTTCAGAAGCCTCACATGAATGGAGCATGGATAGGCTGGATCATTATTAACAGAAAGACCCTAAATGACATGGTCTGGTCTATCTGTATGCTGCCGTGTTTATACTGTGTTGAACTGCTGTCCTCTGGGACAATACAATCTAAATCGAATCTAATGCCCAATTTATACTTGGTTGCACGCAGGTTTCGACAAATGCAGTTAACACACCACTATCTTTGATGAACGACACGGTCATGTGAGGGGAAGTGCAAGTTAAGTCTAAGGGCCCATGAAGCTTGACAAGTACAGCATCGCACTGATACTGCAATTACTTGTGAAGCTCAGAGGGCAAGCATGGCACTGCCATAGTCAACACGATTCAACCCAGGGTAAAAGGCATGTACACATAACATACAGTAGGTCTACATATAGCCCAACTGTTAGGGCTTGGCAATATGACAAATCACACACACAATATTTGACCCAATACTTCAATAGATATTGAGAAATTCATTAATTTAACACATTTTTAATTTAAAGAAAAGATACCTGAAATAGCCGATCTACAGGCTCACAATGTATCAGGATGCAACTTGTGAGCTTGTAGATCTTCTATTTGACAATAACGTTTTTAACAACAGACAGCATAGTTTACTGAGATGATATAGGTAGCAACACAGTAGGACTCCTCAACTGGAGGAGTCCTACTGGAGTCCAACTGGAGGAGTCCCATTAATGAAAGCGATCAGTCCTCATGAAGGACTTGTGAATTGAGACATCTCTTGATTACATCCATCCAACTGCCATTGAGTGCAGTTACTGTAGTTGCCAACTGGCAAGCTAGTATAGTACTGTAGTCTAGAGTGCAGAGCCAGCAGGTTGCCTGGCTTGGAGCTTACGGTTTTTAAATAACCCTGTCTTGCATGGCCAAATATTGAAAAAAAAAAAAGTATTTTGCTTACAGGGAAGGCTAGCCAATGAGCTATTCTGGGTTCAATTTAAATGGCAAACCATTTTCACACCTGATTGATTTTCACTACAAGGGCTAAACCGTGTTAAAGGAGACATTATACACACCTTTGTCTCCGATTAAGCCCAACTAAGCAAACGTGTGGTACAATTGATTTTGCACACTATATTGTTAGATGACGTTTGTCTAGTGACAGTAATTTCAAACATTATTATTTTAAAAAGTCATTACCACCCAGAGTCAAAGGGCAGGTAACACTACCACGCTAAGGTAATGCTGTAGCCTGATACAGTAACCTATAGTGTTACCTTGGTCACACAGGTGTCATGGTATGGCATTCGACTGCTTATAATATTACACGGTCAAGGTTTTTGATTACCCTAGCTGCATTTAACAGCTCACATAATCACCTAAAGGAATGATGCACCACTTTGACAGCTACATACGTTTCATCATATCCCTAAGATCATGTTCCTAACATGTGGCCTTGACCATACATCAAAGGCCTCTATACTGTACTGCCACACAGAGCAAAGTTCCTAGCACAAGACTTTAACAAGCAGCAATAAAATATGTCTAGCGGTGAGCAACCACCACAACTACCTGCCCTTTGATAGAAGTGTGTAACACATAAGTACTGTAATCTTTTATCTTCTTATTTCAATTATTCAATCTAGTATCAATGATACAATGAGCAGTGAAAAGGGAATTATCCAAACCCAAAAGGTCTAATAGTTTGAGTTAAGAGTGCATTCAGAATGAAATGCAATGCACACACGCCAAACTAAACATAACCAAGTCGAAAAGTAACAACCAGGAGTCAGGAGATAACCTCTGTAGTTGCAAAACCTTTACAACTTCTTGAGTAATGATCGTATCCTTGCCTAGTAGCAACAACTCTACGCTCCCACCCTGCCCTACTGGTTGGCTTATCTTCCATCCCCACACCCTTACTGGTGCATTATCAGTGTCCAGCCATCTGGCTGGGAGAAAGCAGGGTCTTTTTGAGCTGGGTTGTCTTTAAAATGAGCTTAATGAGCTTAGTTTTTTTGTAATGTCTGCCTGAACGGCACAAAAATGTACATTAGTCAATTCTAAACCAACCAATACAAAATAACATTGATAATATGTAGCTTCCTCCTAGATAGTCATGCAACAGTAACATTGATTACATGTTTTACTTTTAAGTCATTTCTTGTTGCACCCTTTACTGCTAAACACCAAGTAAAAATCCATAATTGTTGCTAGCCTTCCTGGGCATTGGGTAAAATGTTTGCTGGAAAGGATAGTACAAAGTAGTAGATTTTAATTAGATCATTTAAACCTTGGCAACAAACCAGAAATAACCAGCATCTGTCAGAATGGAGTAATGGACTACTACTGATAGACATGAATGAACCACAAAGTGGATCTACAGTGAGAATGTAGAGCTGATCATCATTGAACTCCTGTTTTGACATTGCAATGCCATTGAGCGACACAGAGAGAGCAGAGTCATCCATGTTGTTCTGAGCCTGCTGTATTACGTAGAGAAAAAACCCACTCAACAAGAATCGCACTCAGCTAATCCACGGGGGGAGGGGCTTGTGTTTACATGCGTCAAGGATAGGGAAGGTGCACTCTCTACCCAGACACAAGGTTGGAACAAGGGATTGGTGAGTTAGCATCGCTTACACAGCAATAGGAAAGGACATAGGAGACAGGGGACTATGGGGGATAAGGTGGGGGGGCACAGACTGGAGTCATAACAAGCAAGTGCAGGGGATTCTGGGGAGGGATGGTGACGTACAGTAGCCAAATTCCCAGTGGCCAACCAGGCGCATGGATGTGCAGTTGTGCACAGTAAACCCCTCTCCCACATACACGCATGCACCATCATGTCCCCGTATCCCTCCTCAATGGAGTGTCCCTAATTTTCATTAACCTTGACCTGTGCATCCTGCAAGGATGTCCAAGTCAGTTATGTTTCAGCACGCCAAGACTTCAAATTAAATTAATCCTCGCACCAATTCATCGTTCAACGTGAACCACAATGTCCCAAGGGGTGACTCCATTTTAACATGGCGCAGTTTCCCTTTCTCAATTCAGCCCATGTCTCTCGGCACGGTCACGACTACAAAATGCGATTTAGCTAAAATACTGTATTCGCGAAAATAAATGTCATTTTTGTGACGCACCTATCACAGTAGCTGCTCTAATGCTTCACAGTTCAAATATATAAATCAAACATGTAAAACAAATTCTCAAATCTATATTTGCACATCATCCCAACAGTTCAGAACACTGTCAAAACACAACTCCTTTCTGAGCTACAGGAGAACATGCAAAGTGTCACTGTAATAAGAGCAAGTCCACGACGCCTGCAGAGCTTGGTGCCACGATGGAGGACCCATCATAATAACTATGGCGGCATAGTGAACAGCGAATGCCAGTGTTGTAGTGGAGGATTTATGGAGCTTATGTGCACAACTTAATAACCGTTACCTCTTTTCCAGGGGCATAAAAGACATGAACAATTACCTTTGTTAAGCAATTAAACCCTACAAACTTAAGGAGTCCCCCAGGGCACTACACTAGGTCCTCCCCCCACCCATTCAATTGCATATTTTTGGCAAATGTTCAACCCAGAATAAGGACGCTAGGGATCAAGTGGTTAACAACAATTATCCCCTCCATAGATAACTTTTCCCACTGGCGAACACCAAAACGATACACTTTCCCCTCACTCACCCACTACTTCCACTGGTGAATGATCACACTTCCACCTACCATTTGTCCAGGTCGGCCTTGATGCTGGCGCAGGCAGCAGGGACGGGGGCCTCAGGTGCGGCGGTCTCAGAGTCTGACATGTCTGCCTGTTGTGTGGCTGGGCTGATGTGTGTTGAGTGCTGGGGGTGGGGGTGGTCCTGTCCTCCTTACGCCTATGGATCCGTACACCAAGAGAGACAGAGAGAGAGAGAGAGAGAGAGAGACAGAATGGGAGACCAGAGGGAAGAGTTCAGTGTTAGGGGAGGGCACGCATGAGAGGGGCGGGGACAAGAGAGAATGTGAGAGGGCACAGCACATGTGTACATAAGGAGGGGGGAGGGGCACTGACCCAGACAAAGTTCAGAGGGGAAGATGATTGATCTGGAGGGACATTTGAGAGGGGGACAGGGCAGGTTAGTAGGTGGGGGGCCAGTAGAACTATGCCAATGGAGTACAGTGGTCAGTCATCCTGCTTGATGCCTGCAGTCTTGAAATGACCACCAAGATGGACAATCATAGATGTGTCGTTGCAGCATACTTGCAATATAAATAGTTATTATAGCCTTAATAGCCTACTAGCAAGAATATGCTGAAAACACTTCACAGAAGAGAAGTGTTTGAGAAGAATGACCAATGGCATCCATCTGCATCTCCTAAGAGGTGCATGTTTCACAGTGCATAGCCTACTTTGAGTGGAGGGGCCTCTGACATGATTCATGGAATCCTGCCATCTGCTGGTATCTTTTAGGAAAGACTCATCATCATTACTGTAACATAACATGCGTAAAAAGCTTAGTTGGCGTAAAAGAGTGATGAATCTGGTTTGGCTGCAAAAGTCAAAATATTTAGGCCTCAACAGAGAGAAAAGACTCTGCATGATTGTTTACTGTTTATTGGTCACTGCATGATCTTGCAGAGTAAAGGTCAACAAGGTTTTTACTTATGCCCTTGCCGTAAGTCAAAGTTTTTCAAGGACATTGTGGGTTGGGGTGCTTTAGGCCATGAACCCAAAGCACCCCACTTGCTTCTTTAATAAGCCCAACCACAACTAAATTAACATGATACAGAATGGCAACATTCATTATCTTAATTGTAAACCAAGTCATTACAGCCTTTGACCACGATGAAAGTCTCTCAACAAGCCAAATATTTTTGACAGCTACTTTATTTTATTCAAGACTATCAAGCACCATGACGTTACACAACATTCAGTGAACAGTTTGCAGCCTGATTTGATTTGAATTTAGATACATGCTTATGTGTGACACGTCCTGTACAGTAAATGCCTAGCCTATTGGTAAACAATTGCTCAATGATTCTCCATGCCTTTTTCCAGGCACTTGGCCAATGCTGCAATGTAGTAGCAGCATGTGAATCACCGGAATTTTTTACACTTTTATGTCCAAAATCCGATAATTAAAGTGAACTGAAAATATGAAACAGAAGTGCATTCAAAACAAAAAGGGGTGTCCTGGGGAGTTTCCAGTCATTGCTTCATTTCAATACGCATAATAAAATGGGTTGGTCAAATCCCGCAATCTGATTGGTCGATAGGTGTGGCGACCATATACCATAGCCAACGTGATCTAGTATGAGAGTGACGACACTAGCATAGACTCCCATTGTAAGAATTGCGGAAATGCTCTGTCCATCTCAATGAGGAAGTTCCCTTTGGAACTACAGCCCATAGCAGCCCGTTTTGCGGCGAGATCAAAGCGTGACGGAACTCTCTCTCTCTCTATAGGTCTGACCATAGCTATTAAATCTAATGTTTTTGTGCAGCTATGCAGTATATCACTCCACGGCTGAAAGCAGCAACAGAATTTAAGGAGGACTTCAATCTCCGTGGAGACTCAGCTGTGGAGGAGTGGATAGTGCAATGTTTCTGGGGGAAAGTCCACCTTAAAAGGAAGACAGGCAGATAAATTGATTAACTGGAGGGTGCGTCGTCTAATGACATTTTGAAACGGCAAATATCATTTTATTAAAAGCATAACTCACTCCGGGCCATGGTATTTATTGTCGTAATATCACAGCTTGAGCAAAGGGATTGTCGGATATCTTCGCCTGTCATCTTTGAGTTATCACTTAAAGCCTAGATCAATTTGTGCGCTACTTTACAAATGTTTTGCCTTAATATCTAAGCCTTTTAATCCAGCCATACAAAAACAGCACAGCTTAAAAAGCCTACTCCACTGGCCTGCTATTCATCTCTTATTTTCATGTGCCAAGCTGATAGATCATCATACACTGACTTTTATGAGCCTAGGAATTCTGGGAAATGCAGTCTTCAGCAGCAAAGCTCACTGTGCGTGTTGGCTGCACGTGCCCATACATTCATTCCAATATTGGCCATACAAGGTCACCCCAACCAGATTTGAAGGGTGTAGTGCATTTTGGGTATGTAATGAAAGTAATAAAGTACTTTTCTTTTTATAATCTACTTGACCTTTAATTGATTGATTGAATACTTTATTAGACAGAAATGCAAACAGCATAAGTACAGTCATACACTTGGGTATAAAAGGATAATAAAAAAAAGTCCTGAGGACTCTTTTCCATTGAGGTCCTGTGTTCTGAATGGTTTGATCATGACCACTGTGCCCAGTGCCCCCCGCCCACAATAACCCACTCCTCTTCTCTTTCCCACCTCCCTTACCTTTTCCTCGAGAGGCACGTTCTTAAAATAGTGATAGTTCATATGCATTTAAAATATAAACCCCCAGAGACTCTAAATTACATTAGCATCAAATGTCAACCAATTAACTCCAAGAGTGGAAAGAATACAGGACACCTCATCTGGCAGATAATCCTACTGTCTCATGCATTAAGTAAAAGTGTCTCAACGTCAGAGCACACAGAAAACTCCAGTTCAGGCCTAACATATGATATGAGCAGTCTTTTAAACACCTATAAAAGTAAACTGGGACATTCCAAAACATTTTAAAAAAATGCATTCTCTGGTTTCAGATATACAAACTTTTGCAAAACAATAATTCTTCGCATCAAATAACTGATGAAATCATTATAATGGACCAAAGTCGCTCCACCTCCCCTACACGTTCACACTTGTGTTCACGAAAAAGAGAACATTATGTACCTTACAAGCACAGCACCACAAGTGTGTGACATGTTGATAACAGACCATATTATAGCCTATATGAGATTGAATGCATAGAAAAGCTGCATTATTTAGAACCTACCGGCAGATGGGACGTCTGGTCCTGAGGTTAGGAAGATATAAAGTGCTTGTGACGAGAGGGAAAGCGAGGAAAATTGTAATTATAATGACCCGCAGCCGTGTGGAAGTGAGCCTATGGAGCAGGGGGCGTGTTTCTCTGCTTCATGCGTGTTCGCTGCGTGTCCTGTGCTGTGTATGCAGTGGTGGAAAGTAACTAAGTACATTTACTCAAGTACTGCACTTAAGTACAATTTTGAGGTTTTTTTTCTTTACTGGAGTATTTCCAATTTTCTGTATTTTTTCTTCTACTCCACTACATCTCAGAGGCAAATATTGTACTTTTTACCCCACTACAAATATTTGAAAACTTTGGTTACTTTGTAGATTTGTATTATTATTACAAAACATGCATTAACCACTTTATCCCTATGTATACTTCGGCTATTTGAAAATAGCAGATACAAGCTCACAACACGTGCGACACGTTGTGAGCTTAGCTATTTTCAAAATATTTGATTTTGAACACTGAAATAGGACATTCTGCATAATGAGTACTTTTACTTTTGGTACTTTGAGTACATTTTGATGTCAATACCTTTACTCAAGTAAATTTTGTTTTGCTTGTAACAGAGTAGTATATAGCCTATTGAGCAGTATTGATACTTTTACTTAAGTAAAAAATTTGAGTACTTTTTCCACCACTGCTCACTCACTGCGTGTGCTTTCTTTGTATGTGCGCGAGCGCGTGTAGTAGTAGTGTGTGTGTGCGCGCGCGCACGCGCAGTAAGTGTACATTGCCTGAGGAGAGAGATATGAGGGGGGATGGGAGGTTGTTGTTTGCACATTCTATTCATAATACTCAACCTAGTGAACCTACCAAGTTTGCTTCACTCACAAAGAATGGATGTTAGAATAGATGGGAAGGCAGGAAGGAGAAAAGAAAAGAATGAACAAACAAAAACAAGAAGAACAATAAACATCTGGGACACCAAAAAGCAGGGCAACACATTCTCTCTTTTATTTATTTCTTATTGCACATCTCTGTCTGTGTTCTCAACACATTGATGTCAGAGCTCTGTTGAGGTAGTAGGATTGCTGTATTTTCAAGAACAGAACAATAACAATAACAAGAGGGAGAGAGAGAGATAGAGAGAGAGAGAGAGAGAGAGAGAGAGAGAGAGAGAGAGAGAGAGAGAGAGAGAGAGAGAGACCCTTGTTGAGATTCCAGGCACACTGGCATGTCCTTCCTACATGTGTGGCAATCTATGGTCTGCACGTGTCTATGCGTATGCCTCTGCATCAATGCATGTTAGCCTGTGCCTCTCTCTCTCTCTCTCTCTCTCTCTCTCTCTCTCTCTCTCTCTCTCTCTCTCTCTCTCTCTTTCTCTCTCTCTCTGTGTGTGCGTGTGTGTGTGTGTGTGTGTGTGTGTGTGTGTGTGTGTGTGTGTGTGTGTGTGTGTGCACACTATTGAACAGAATACGTATTACGCATACACCCAAGGGGAGTGTAGTCTGGTCTCTCTCTATGGTATCATATTGTGCAAGAAGCCGGTTAAACAGCAAACAAAAGACAGATGAGAGAGAAAGAAAGAAAGAATGAATGAATGGTGTAAACTGAAGGAAAAGAGGTGAAGGGAGGAAAATAACATTTATTTGTTTTATGGGTGGGACTTCGACCTTGCAGTAGCGTACACAAACACACACACACACACACACAAACACACGCACGCACGCACGCACGCACTCACTCACTCACTCACTCACTCACTCACCCACTCACTCACTCACTCACTCACTCACTCACTCACTCTCTCTCTCCCCCACATTTCTGCTTTTTCTTGTTTAAGTCAGCACAGCAAATTGTTGCTCTGGCAACAAAGTTGAAATTTGCCGAAGGGAATGGAACATTTAGAGACAGCACATTGTCTTTGTGTGTGTGTGTGTGTGTGTGTGTGTGTGTGTGTGTGTGTGTGTGTGTGTGTGTGTGTGAGAGAGAGAGAGAGAGAGAGAGAGAGAGAGAGAGAGAGATAGAGAGAGAGTGTGAATGAATGTCTCTTTGCATGAATGACTGTGAGGGTGTGTTGAACATAAGGAAGGAGAGTATGTTGTTCAAACATGTACGTGCGTTGACCGCCATCTAGGTGAAAAGTTAACATGGAGGTATGCTGCTCAAAGTCATATGTGTTGTAGGTCACACACACAGAGGCATGCCTGTGTGCGCCTGCGCGCACCTTGATTTACATGTCTGTTTGCACATGCACATCGTGTGTGTGTGTGTGTGTGTGTGTGTGTGTTTGACAGTGAAATGGAGCCAGCTCCCCTCCCACAAGGGAAGAAGTGGAGGGCAGCCAAAAGCAAAGGCTCATGGGTAATCTATAGGGTGACTGCAGAGCCTCAGCAATGGACAAAATTTAAAGGTGACTTGTTTTCTATCCAATTTGTTTGTCCAGGAATAACTAAATAAAAAAATCCAGAAATCTGCCTTTTTGAGGTGGATGGTGGACTGAAATTATGATCAAACACAATGACAAGTTGACAACACAACACAGCTTCCAGTGCATGCATCAAAACTAAATGTTATTGTAAGACTCCTAATCTGACACTACACCCACCCATGTTCAAAATATTTCAAAGATACCGTTTGTTTTGACTATAACTACGCTCCTCAGTGTGCATATCTCCGCCAGGCTGGGTTGCCTAGCCAGGGATGTGTAAAGGTATCCCCACATCAACCCAACGTCGGCGGCGGAAAGTGTTGGAAAGCGTCTGTTGCCCAAAATCTGCTGTTGAATGGGCGGTGGGTACACTGTCGGGTTGGGCCAAAAGTTGTAGGGAAGCATCAAATGAAGACGGGCTGGCGGAGAGGAGGTAGAGCTCTCTGGTTGGCTGCTTGGAGGGGTAGTGGGGACCCTTTCTAAAATGCAATACAGAGGTAGTGCTAAGTGCTCACGGCAAATGTATTTTGTCTGAATACAGTGCATATCCATGGTATGAATATTGCTACAGCTGCATGTGTGCTAAAATGCATACACAAAGCATGGAACGGTGCGAGCTTACTTAGCTTACTTAGCTGTCAT
The DNA here is from genome assembly GCF_963280865.1 of Gymnoscopelus braueri. Classification (NCBI taxonomy): domain Eukaryota; kingdom Metazoa; phylum Chordata; class Actinopteri; order Myctophiformes; family Myctophidae; genus Gymnoscopelus; species Gymnoscopelus braueri. The sequence continues at coordinate 31,871,221 of NC_137615.1, forward strand.
ATTTTCTCTGAAACAAAACCAGGGTCATCAACATGTCCGTAGACGGACAAACGTGTCCGTGGCACACTTTTTATTTGGAAATTATATTGTCATCATATTTACATTATATATTCATTATAACATATAACACAAAACATGTGTTTTAATAACTTTGGTGACTCGTAAATGAACATGCTCATATGTAACATATAATATGTTGCAGGAAATTTGCAGTATTGCACATGGCACCTGAACTGTACACACAATTGCATCAGGTGAAGACAACAAGACAGCTAGAAGAAATGATTGCTAATAGCTGCCTCATTTCTGTGAAAATTGCTTTCAATCCTTTGTTGGAGAAAAAACTTTATTTTTCATCTTTTTTTCAGATTCATGGAGTGTATGTGGTGTGGTCAGACAATTAAATAATTGAAGTCAACGGCATGCGAGCCGAGGGACCACAGTGAAAAAATGGTGCAGGAAAAGAGCAAAATCAGAAGGCATGTCTCATCAACAGAGAATACCTGATCACCTTAATGGAAACCACAACTAGCTACCGTACCTTGCCAAACCAAACCAACGGTTTAGCTGGTAGAACTTGATCTCCTTCTGTCCTCAAGCAATCTGGGAACCCATTGTCAAATAAAAAGGAAAAAGAGGTTCCCCAGCGTTTTTCACTTTTGCATTTGCTCTGAATCTGTTCTTGAGAGATTAGTCCTCAAGTAACACTGTCCTTTGAAAATCCAGCAATCTCTATAATAGCCATATGATGTATAATACTATACACCTTTGCAGCTAAATGAGACTCAATTATTATTTGACAAAATAATTAGGATTTCGTTTTTGGTGGTTAAGTGGCTCAGTAGTTAATGCATGCAGACATAGTATTGTTTTAAAATGTGCAGCACATTGGAATAAACCATATGACACATTAGGAGTCCATCAGTAAACATTTAGGGCTAGTCCAATGTGTTTTTGGTAAAATGATTATTTCTGTGGCAAAAAATAAGTATTAATGAAAATGTCCATCACAAAACTAAATCATTAGCACTTACTCCTGCTTTTCTTTAAGACGAAAACGGTCTGTAAAATCAATGAAGCAACTGGTGGTATAGGTATTCTATAGGTTTCACTTTTATTGTTTTAATTAACATTCAAAACGAAAGATACTGTATGATACACCAAAATAGTATAAATACAGATAACCTTGTGCCCATGCCATAAGCACCCTGCAATGCAGTAGTCATCTTTATAATTTCTCAAATGATTTAAGCATGCACATGTTCATGTAAAGACTAGGCTATTTTTAGCACCATAGTAACCGTCTGTCAGTGAAGTGTGGAGAGCGGTGCATTCAGCAACCTTTCACACCTTTCAACCGACTCTTCTCCTGACTTCATTCGACTACCAGTCTGTAGTAATCTGTATAGTAGTCTGTTTGATGGGGGACATCTTAAGTCGTGGGCTGCAGCGGCGTCGGGTCATGAGGAAGCTGCAGGGGCAAATAGCATTTAAGGCATATGGGGCAACTTTTCGCATTTGTGACAGTGCTTTTAGAGATGTGCTAGTCTAGGGGCCCCTCAAGATTGATTGGATGTTGCGTTCATAATATACTGTACGTACTACGTAGTATGTTTTTTGGCAATTACAGGCAAACAGTATCAAAATGTATGATTCAAATTTGGGGTCGATCGGACCATGAGGCTGGTTTGAAAATTCTGGGTGGTGTGTCTTCCTTGGCCTACTAAAACCCTCTATTCTTAGTAAAATGGGCCTGAGTTGCAACTGTACGTGGAGCGCTTTCCCCCCCTCTACACCAAATTTCTTCGCCGATCTAGAGAATAGGGATGCTGGGGTTCAAGTGGTTAGCCACCATCCGTAGAGCCTTGTGTTTGTGGGTGGAGTTTAAAGTGGCCTAACATTAGGTCATTATGGTGATGGAACATGTCACCTGCTGGTGGAGCTCCTGTGTCTTTATTCATCTTGTTTCATTAAGGAGTTTTCCACTTTATCTTCGTCACACGCACGCACACGCGCACACACACACGCACACGCACACGCACACACACACACACACACACACACACACACACACACACACACACACACACACACACACACACACACACACACACACACACACACACACACACTTGAATCAACCTGCACATGCGTTACTGTAGTGCCATGTTTCTCATTACTGGCTGGACCAAAGTAATTCTCCTCAGACCTCTACATAACCAAATTACTGCAGGTTAGACACTATAAAGTGGAGGTCAGGTAGAGAAAGAGACAGATAGAAAAGAGGGGAAGAACAAGACTCAAACACAAGAGATGGCTCATAGAAAAAAACTCTACCTGACTGGTGAGGAGATCTGTCTCTCTGTCTAAAGTATCTATCTATCTATCTATCTATCTATCTATCTATCTATCTATCTATCTATCTATCTATCTATCTATCTATCTATCTGTCTATCTGTCTATCTGTCTGTCTGTCTGTCTGTCTGTCTGTCTGTCTGTCTGTCTGTCTGTCTGTCTGTCTGTCTGTCTCAATTCAATTCAATTCAATTCAATGGGGATTTATTGGGATTTATATCTATGATGTTAAACACTTTTTGGGTGTAAGATCGGTCAAATTGGCTGTGTGTATCTCTGTGTCCATCTCTCACACTTCTCTATCCTTCTCTCTCTCTCTCTCTCTCTCTCTCTCTCTCTCTCTCTCTCTCTCTCTCTCTCTCTCTCTCTATACAGTAGTGTGTATGTTGTGGTGTTGTCATGCTGTCCCTCTTGGTGACCTGTTGGACCGAGCGGCTCAGCGCTCAGATAAACTGCACTCTCTCAGCACCACCCTGACCCACGAGCTGGTCAGTATGTGTGTGTGTGTGTGTGTGTGTGTGTGTGTGTGTGTGTGTGTGTGTGTGTGTGTGTGTGTGTGTGTGTGTGTGTGTGTGTGTGTGTGTGTATACTCTTACCTGTGCGATGCCAATTGATATAGTGTTACCTGTAGGCACACCTTCTGTAAATCTAAAACATCCAATACTTATTTTATTAGCTGCAGCTGTGTTCCGTACATCATAGATGATTTCTAACCTCTAGAAGGCAGCAAACTCACAGAAGGGCATGGATTTGTTCTCAGTCTATAATAATTGTTCTCTCTCGCTCTCTCTCTCAGGACACTCATTTTCCTCCTCTAGGCCGCCTAATGATGCCCCGCCCCTCCATGTGCCACACCTCCTCTCTCCAGACACCCAATGACAAGGATCAAGCTCTCAGAGTGTCGGTCAGTCAACATGCTGCTCTGTTCACTTCGAAGTTCTCATCCACCACCTTCAGTTCTCATCTGACCTGTCCTCCCATCCCCATTCCTCACCTCCTTCCTTCCCTCAACTCTCCATCACTAACCCTTCCCCCCAATCCAGGAGTCAGACCTGCTCTCCTTGGCTCGGTCTCTGCTCCAGGCCTGGGTTGACCCCCTGCTGTTCCTGTCTTCTGTGGCTCCCAGCCTGCCTCACCCATCTCATAACGCCATCTACAGCAAGTTACAGGAGCTGCAGGACCACTCCAGGAACCTGGGCGATGGCCTGGACATAGTGTCTGGAAAGGTGGGTGCTCACCGGCAGGAGGGATTTGGGTTGAGGTTGGGGAGATGAAGATTCATTTATGGATTTTTATTATTTTGTCTCCCCTCTCCCATCCCCCTTCTCACCCGTTTTCACATTATTGTCACCATACCTCCTTCTCCCCTCCCTTTCCTCTGCCTCTCTCAACTCCCCCCTTTCCTTCTATCTCCTTCCTCCTCTCTCTCCTCTCCCTCCCTCTTCCCTCTCTCCAGATGGGCCCTTCCTCGCAGTATATTTCCTCCCTGCCGTACCGAGGAGGAAGTGACCTTGGCCAGGACAAGACCTCCCGTCTGGTCAACTTCCACTTCCTGCTATCCTGCTTCCGACGCGACTCCCACAAAATTGACAGCTTCCTCAAAGTGCTGCGCTGTCGCCTGGCCAAGACTAGACCCGAAATGTGCTGAGGAGGAGGAGAACACACACACACACACACACACACACACACACACACACACACACACACACACACACACACACACACACGCACGCACGCGCACACACACACGCACACACACATACACACACACACGCACGCACGCACGCACGCACGCACGCACGCACGCACGCACGCGCGCGCGCACGCACGCACGCACACACACATACACACACACACACACACACACACACACACACACACACACACACACACACACACACACACACACACACACACACACACACACACACACACACACACACACACACACACACACACACACAAATCTCATACTGTGTGACCAACCCATGCTTGCAGTAGATACATACACTATCAGCACATCAACCGCCATCAACTCTGTGTTTAATTGGATGCTCCGTGTCACATACTGCCTAGTGGAATAGGATGCCTTTGGAATGAACTACTATCAACACAACCAATGCCTATCGTCTGAGGTTTACTTAGTTGTGCGCTAATGTCGCACACTGAAAATAGCAGATATACAAGCTCACAACAGATCACATCATGATGATCATCATGTTGTGAGCTTGTACAGTAGATCGGCAAATTTTCGTAAAGTACAAATCAGGCATATCATGTGTGGCATGGTGTGCACTTTCATCTTTTAAATATTATTTGTTTGGCATTTCTGCTTCATTTTGACAGAACAGTGAACAGAGAGATACTGCAGGAAGGGTGGGAGAGAGGGGGATGACATACAGTAAAGAGCCTAGAGTCAGATTCCAACCTGGGTCGCATGTACTGTATGCGCTCTTACTTAGTGATCCACCGAGGGGCCCCCTTGTTACAGACGTTCCTTCCTGCCAGACTAGACACATTTTGCCAGTGTGCATGCATACTTTTTATCCACTAAACATTATAACCACATGAACCTTAGCATCCCTATTCTGGGCTGAACATTAAAGATAGCAGATCGGTTATTTTCATGTATTTGGTGTAGAGGAAAAAAGGTGGGGGCCTAGTTACTACAATTTAAATTTTAAATAATAAAAATGTATGAGCTTTGACATTAACCACTTAACCCTGTTCGAATCTTTTCAAAATCGCAACGCGAGCTGTGGGCGTGTAAAATATTGACAATTGCTTTGCACAGAATCATATGGCCAAAATAGGGACTCCAGCTCAAAGGTGGTTAAAAAAAGCACATACTGTAGACAAGGGTGACTCCTGTCAGAAGTCAGGGAGTGTTTTGAATGAAGTGGTAGTAGGCCTATTACATGGTAACATGGTGACACTTCTCAAACTCTCTAGTGAGGATTCCATCCCTGGTTGTTGTGCTATGATGAAAATGCATACCCCTCAGAGCCAATACCAATGGTTGGTTTGAAGGTGAAAGGGAGGGTGAAATTTGCCTTGGAAGGTTCAGTTGTTGATGGGTCATTTGAGCCTCACTTCCTTGAATAGGCTACAAGAAGTTGTGACCAGAACTGAAAATAAACCCCATTTAGCCAGAGATGCCACAGCTTGCAGTAGCTTCCTTTGAGCCTTCTGCAGTTTTTTGTGCCTGTTTCATCTGACTCGTGCTTGTGCAGCAATCTAACAAAAAGCTTGTAACTTTTGCACTTTAGCTTAATTTATACATTTTAGAGAGCAAGCTGAATGTAACAAAAATATCTATTTCACAAAATTCACAAAAAATATAAATAAACAATATTTCTTGCATGATGAATTTTTATCCCTGAGTCTGTCATACAGTATATCACGTTTTCTGCAAGTATTTATGAGTATGACCATATGATATGACAGTATGAAGGTTGTACAGGTACAGTATGAGCTTCATACTGTTCACCTATGGTAGACCTAAAACTATAGTAATAGTACTGTAATGCAGTAAGTAAATGAATAATAATAATATTATTAATAATGATGATGATGATAATAATAATAATAATTGGCTTAATTTCTGATGTGTTTCACTCTGTTTTGTTTAAAGTTAGTTTTCTACAGGAAAAGCAAGATCAAATAGCCTAAGCATTATAATAAGGTAAATGAATGAAATGTCTACATCATGTAATCAAAATAGATTTTAATGCAGCTAAAATGTATTAGTTAATTCCACTTAAACCCCAGCATCATTATTGTGGGCAAGGCTTTCACAGAAAATAGCAAGTTCACAACATTGACACAAAAGAAAAGACACTAGTATTGAGCCCTGAGGGACTCCGGTTAACCATATGGGGTTAAAAAAGTAAGTAGCCCTACAATGTTGCCATGACGACACTTCCTCAAACAGAAACCCGACCACAACAGTGGATATCCTCGCTGTAGGCGGCAATGGCATAACTCTATGGTTGTAGGTGACCAATAACACGTTCAGTGATGTATGTAGGCCTAGTAGGCTATGGATTGATTGATTGATTGATTGATTGATTGATTGATTGATTGATTGATTGATTGATTGATTGATTGATTGATTGATTGATTGATTGATTGATTGATTTGAGTAATAGGCCTATCTATGCTATGAAACGTTTGAATCGCTGTACCGCACATACAGAAGTAGCTTACTGCCAGTGGTGTAAATTAACTAAGTAGGCCTACATTTACTCAAGTACAGTTTTGAAGTATTTTTTACTTAACTGGAGTATTTCCAATTTTCAGTACTTTTACTTCTACTCCACTACATCTCAGACACGAGGTAAATATTGTACTCTAACTTTTTACTATGCTACAATTATTTGAAAGCTTGAATTGTTACTTTATCGATTTTTATTATTATTACAAAACTTAGCCTATTGATTACCCATCAGCCACCCTATATACATTTCGGCCATTTGAAAATAGCAGATCTACAAGCTCACAATGCATTGCAATGTGAGGCATTGTAGCTAGTAGATCCGCTATTTTCAAAAGATTTTCATACATTTTAAACATTTGAAAACTTGTGAAATGGGACATTCTGCATAATAAGTGCTTTCTACTTCTGGTACTTTAAGTACGTTTTGATACCAACACTTTTGTACTTTTACTCAAGTAAATTTTGAATTCTGGACTATTACTTGCACCGGTTATTTCTACATTCAGTATTGATACTTTTACTTAAGTAAAGAATGTGAGTACTTTTTCCACCACTGGCTTAGATCCACATGGAGATGCTGTCAGCAGAGGGTCGGAGGAGCGAGTTCGGAAGGACGAGCTACGACGTCGGCCTCGTCTACAAACACCCTCCGTCTTTTAACGTGGAGCTGCGCAAGGTTTGTTAAAACGTTTTGTGAAGGAGGTTTTACAAGTAGGCCTACATGTTGTCCACTGCTGCAAGTTAAAAGTTTAACGACTGATAGATAGAGTTATAATGGGGGGCGTGTGGCAGAGAAATGAAATCCATAGGCTGACTGAATACAGGATATAGGTGGGCACAGGGTGTAGAAGAGAGAGTAACGTCACGCTTTGATCTCGCCGCAAAGCGGGCTGCTATGGGCTATAATTCCAAACATTGGAACTATCTCATTGAGATCCTTATATTATACCTCCTTATATTATACCTCTATGATTGATTATATTATATTATATATTATATTATACCTCTACGAGCTCTCGGGCGAACGAGCTCTCGCACTCACGGCAACATTTTTGCCAGTTTTTCACTGGATTTAATTCTCATCTTCATCCTTCTGTGGACGACGGATTCATTCCTCGAATATCCACAGAATATACACCTGATGGAGACAGAAAAGGGGAATCCACGGGAAATGAAAAACGAAAAACACTCCGACTTCTATCTGATCGGCTCGACAGAATCAACGAAACATCTGGGATTCGCAGCTGGAGCTCTCCATACGCTCCTGGCCATGAATTCGGCTAGAAAGAAGAACGCGCCCCCGACAGGACGCATGGACAGAAGATATATAATCATCCTATTTCTTCTCCTGTCGGGTGATATCCACGTTAACCCAGGCCCAGTTACCACCAGGCAAACTTCTGCCCGTCTGGCGAGGGAGGAAAACTTTGCCAACGTAGCTAGCGTTGCTAACGTTGCTAACGTTGCCAACGGCAACGGGGAACAACAACAACGCCAGGCTAACACCGCAAGCTTTCTGTCCCAGCAAGCCAACGCACCCTCGGACTACATCGACACCGCAGCCGTCCTCAACGCACCACGAAGTCCTACGGAGAGACGCTGCGCGACCGAAGAAGCCGATCCACGGACACATCTTCTGGTGGCTTCAGGCGGCGCAGGGACCAGGATGGACCACCGAGAACACAGACGAAGGCCCCCCCCATCCCCCCACCCCCCAAGCTCCACAGCTGGTTGCTTACCTCCGAGAACCAGACAAAGGCCCCCCACCGCCCCCCAACCCCCACAGCTAGTTGCCTACGACGGAACAGATGCTTTGATGGACGCTAACACCACAACACCCCCCTCCCCCCTCGATACTGCTCCTCAACTTGATATCTCTGTGGACAAACACATCTCCATTGATCAAATGATCAAATCGTTCGGTGTTGGCTTGCACATGATTCACCTCAATGTGAATTCCCTTGTAGGAAACAAGCTAACACAAATCAAGCAGATGTTTTATGATGGTAAGGTTGACATTTTAACTTTCTCTGAAACTAAACTTGATCATACGATAAAGGACATTGAGATTGAAATTGAAAATTACAAACTTTTCAGAAATGATAGGAGCATTAATGGGAGAAACGGAGGTGGTGTATGCATGTATGTACATATTGACAATGAGTGCATCCTTCGCGAAGACCTGAAGGATGCAGCCATTGAAGCTGTGTGGGTCGAGATCATTTTTAAAAATTCCAAGCCTGTGCTAGTCGGTACCATATACAGACCTCCTAACCAGACTGATTTCTATGAAAGACTTGAGGAGTGTTTAGCTAAGGTGGAGTGTGCGGAGACGATTCTTCTTGGTGACTTTAACACAGACATGCTCTGTAAGGAAGCGTCAGTGTATAAGTCATTCAAGGGGTTTTGTCATCGGCACTCACTCCACCAGCTAATCACCCAGCCCACAAGGCTGTGTGTTTCCACTCAAACTACCATAGATCTCATTCTAGCAACGGACAAGGACAAAATCCTCAATAGTGGTGTTTCTACCTGTGGCATATCTGATCATAACATGATCTTCTGCACCAGAAAGAAACGTAAACCTAAGAACGGTTACCACAAATCAGTCACGATCAGAGACCTCAAAAACTATAAGAGTGAGGACTTAGATCGCAGGCTAGAGGAACTGGACTGGTCCGACGTACTAAACAGCACACAGGTAGACGAATCTTGGCTTGGTTTCAAAACCAAATTCATTCAAATTTTGGACAGTGTGGCCCCCATGAAAACCGTCATGGTCAAATCCCGCCCGGTACCATGGATGAATTCGGACATCCTTACTGCCATGAAGGTCAGAAACAAAAAGTGTTCTGAGCTTCATAAAGGTAGGATCAAACTCGCCAGGTGTTTTAACAAAGGTCTCGAATCCCACGTAGCTAAACTTGTAAAAGAAAGAAACAAGCTAAGAAACAAGGTTAATCGCATGCTCGAACTAGCAGAAAAAAGCTTCCTCGATGACAAAATTGAGGAAAATAAAAGCAAACCACGAGAGCTTTGGAAGCTATTCAACAACCTACTAGGCTGCAGCAAGAAATTGAAAACCAGGTTTACAAACATAAGCCTCAAGGTGAATGACACTCTCATCACATCCAAACATGAAGTGAGTAAAATCCTCAACATATTCTTCACGACCATAACCTCAGATTTGGTTGAAAAACTTCCCCCTCACTCTGGGTGCTATGGTGAAGAACATGTTGACTCATTTTACAAAAAACAGGGTGTACGGAAAGATGATTTTAAACTCTCCCCTGTGAAAACAGAAGAGGTGTTTAAAAAATTGAGTGCTCTTCATCAACACAAAGCCACAGGCCTCGACAATATCCCCGCCAAATTTCTAAAAGACTCGGCCGCCTCCATTGCTCCAATCATTACCCACATAATAAACCTCTCCATCATACAGGGACGGGTCCCTAACGATTTCAAAAAAGCAAGGGTGACCCCTCTGTACAAAAAAGGAAACAAATTAGACCCTGGCAACTACCGCCCTATTTCTATTCTTAGCTCCATCTCGAAAGTCATGGAAAAAATAGTCTATGAACAGGTCGATAAGTATCTTGCCGAAAAAAATCTAATTTACAAATTCCAATCTGGTTTCAGAACAAACCACTCCACTGACACATGCCTTCTCTATTTGAACGACTCTATCAAACAAGATGTCGACAAGGGCAAATATTGCGGCATGGTCATGCTGGACCTCCAAAAGGCCTTTGACACCGTCAATCACCCAATTATGATCAATAAGCTCAAAGCAATAGGTTTTGATGATACGTCAGTGAACTGGATGAGATCCTACCTGGAAGGGAGGGAGCAAGTGGTGGAAGTAAACGGCACCCAGTCCCCCCCCCTCCCTGTGACTTGTGGTGTCCCACAAGGAAGTATACTAGGACCTTTACTGTTCCTGATATATGTGAATGACATGTCATCGGCCTGCGACTGCAAGCTGTTCCTGTTCGCAGATGACTCGGCCCTGCTAGTCTCGGACAGGGACAGGCTGCAGGTTGAGAAAACTCTCAGCTCCGAACTCAACAAGATCTGCATCTGGCTCTCTGACAACAAACTTTCATTACACCTGGGTAAAACTGAATCCATCCTCTTTGGGTCCAGTCCTAACCTTAGCAAGGCAGAGAGTTTCACGATCAAAGTGGGTGATAATGTCATCAAAAGAAAGGATGAAATTACCTACCTGGGCTCCATCTTGGAGGCAAACCTCTCCGGTAACAAAAACGCCGAAAAAGTGATCAAAAATGTCAACCGAACAACACGCTATTTGTGGAGGATTGATCGCCTAGTCAGTAAGAATACTCTGAAGATTCTTGCAGGGGCCCTCATTCAAGGTCATTATGATTATGCATGCACTTCATGGTATCACAACACCTCCAAGGCCTTAAAAACAAGGCTCCAAACATCCCAAAACAAACTTGTAAGGCTACTTCTTGGCCTCAATCACAGAACCCATCTAACCCCTGCTCATTTTGCTAGGATTGGATGGCTTAGGGTTGAGGACAGAGTACAGCAACTTGCTATGGGCCTGGTCTTCAAGATACACCACAACATTGGGATCCCCCTGTATTTGTCAAAATACTTCAAAAATGTTAATGAAGTCCATGATCATAACACCAGAGGCAGCTCCACTGATCATGTTCAACCCAGATTTGGCTCAACTAAGGGTATGAACTCATTCTCATGCTATTCATCAAAAATGTGGAATGCCCTACCAAAAGGAGTAAAGGAGTGTAAAACCCTACTCACTTTCAAAACTGCCCTAAAGATACACCTTCAGGAGGCTGCAATTCGAAAATGGCCCCTGTCTAAGTCTTAACCTACCCCTCCCTACCCCCCCCCCCCCCTCTTTCATTTTCCTCTTTTGTATATATATATATTATTTTTTTTCTCTCGTCATACCAGTAACCTGAAAGCTGATTGTATGACATTCTGTATAGTAGTGTGTATATCTGCCTGCCTCTTATATTTCATCATGATTTGTGTGCATGGGGTCCTCATCTTAAACAAGCGTAATGCTTAATGAGGGTTTCCAGTTTAGTAGACCTTGTATTGTGAATTTGTACTTCCATGTACTGTTATGTACTGTCATGTACTATTCTCATGTCTTTCTAAATAAACTACATCAATCAATCAATCAATCAATTGAGATAGACAGAGCACTTCCGCATTCCATTCTTACAATGGGAGTCGCTAGCATCATAACTCTCTTATACGGCTCTGGGTGGGCACATCTGGGCACCTCGATGTAAAATTGGCTATTTTGTCCAAAATGTTAAAACATTTAATATTTGATTAAGTAATGTAAAGCATTAAGTCTTAAGTAATGTAAAGCATACACGATGTGAACATGCACATACATCATTATCAGACTTAATTTTATCCTTCTTTATGCCCCATGACTATATATAGGCTACAGGTTTTGTAGCAATTTGTAGAAATATTAGACCTTAATTGTCGAAACAGAAAACCATAAGCGTAAAACTCATTCTCTCTTCCGTATCTCTGTGCGTTTCACCAGGACATCCCTCTCCCTCCTCTCCTCCAGAGACGATCCCAGGCGTCCGCTGCGGGGCCCTCGTCATCTCTTACAACCACCACCGGCACCCAGCACAGTGGGAGGCCCCTGGCTGAGTGGCAGACCCAGGCCCACTACCCCAAGGCCCCCCCACACTGTAACACACACTATGTCAGCGAACTGACCAAACGGGTAAGGGTTGACTGATTTTATTTCAAAATGATTTAAAAAAAAAGATCAATAAATACACAGGGAAACCATGTACATGTTCAGAAATGGTCAAAACAAGCTTGTTTGCATTATGGCGGAAGTTGTCTCAAATCACACCAGATGACTTGATTTAACCAGTTAGACCACTGCCTTGAAGGTGTGCTAACTAGTGAAATCAGCTGGTATAAAGTTTCCTTCCTACAGAAAAGAAGTACTATAAAAGAAAGTTTTATACAGTATATCATCATGGTCGGGTAGAAACTTTGTATGACCAAAACGAAACATTTTCATCAATTGAAAAAAGAAAAACCTGTTTCATAAAAGAGCACCACCATTATGAGCACCTGTCTGCAATTATTATTATTTATTTTTGAAATTTTTATCCCACGATTTTGTAACCAGAGGGAAGCAGAGGGAAGGCACTACCTTCCCTCTGCCAACCTAGGGAGGCCAGGGCTGAGCTCATGCCTCCTTCAATGCATGAGAGCCAACTGACCTTCTTATCACGTGGCAGGGGAGAGTTTCCCTGGTTGGACGTTGAAGGAACACGTTATTCCAACCAATTCCTTTCCCCTCCATCAGGCACCCCGGCTGGCCAGGGGGAGGCAGTATTCACCTGTCTGCAGTTTGTAATTGGTCCTAGAAAAGTTAGCTTAGCTTAACACCAGAAATACCCAACTGTTTACCGTACATACGTTTATTGCTACTAGTGTTGATGCTGTTAGGTTTATTATTGTATTATTTATTGTATGTCTTTAAATGTCTCGATGAATTGAATACGCAGGACCACAATGGAAACCAGCCCCTATAGGGCTTTTTTGTGTTATCCTTTTAGCACCATTGTAAAATTTATGAGATTTACAAGCTCTCAAGTTCTTATACTTTTCTTCGGTTGAGTACTTGAAACCTGGCGTCCCTATTTTGGGCTTGTCATTTTAGCAAAATGTTTGAAACTTCCAAAAATACCAACTCTATGTACAGTGTTTTTTTAGGGATAGGGTTTCAATTTAAATATTTATGAAACCCAGAGAGATGTTGGTCACACTCTATGTCTCATTGATCTATAAGAAGAAGAAAAAAGGAAATATGAAGATACTGCACAAGGTCTCCACCTGCCAGTGATAATATAAACGTGTCAACTGATACTGTGGAAATGGAACCAAATAGACCCTTATAGTTCCATTTGAACACTCTAAAGAGTTAAATGAACACTGAGGATTTTACAGTGCACAGTACACTCGTGCCGTATGTCATATTTAGAGTTTGTCCTGCGCATGCCGTGACAAATTCCTAGCCACACACTGCTGAATTTCCACTCTTCTTGGGTGACGTTTGACCGTCTGATGTTTCCTTGTTTTCCACTCCATGTGCAGCTGGCAAACTGTCCATCTGTCCGTCTCCTTTCTGCACCTATAAGCGAGGCCAGGGACAACTACAGAGGCCTGTGTGGTCCAAAAGCCCCTCTCCTAATGGAAAACTACGACAAACTACTGGTAGGAGGGACAGTGAGTCTCATATACAGACAGACAGACAGATAGATGGGCTACAGTAATATAGTTTCATGTCGAATTATTTGTATCCTTCTCCCTCAGAGGTTTGGACAAGATGACCAGCTGCTGCTATCAAAGGAGCCTCTTATCAGCACCTCTCATGCACACCACAGGCACTTCAAAAGGTATGGTGTGTGCGTGTGTGTGTGCGTGCATCTCCTTGTTTATCCACTAGAGGGAAGTGTACAGTAGGATATACACATATCATTTTCTTTATGCGTACCAGGCTACCAGTAATCTCTCAAGAACAGATTCTGCATAGTACAAACAGCAGAGGGCGCTGTTTTTCATTCTTATTTGGTTCTGGGTTCCCAGATTGGGCTACCAGCAATGTTGCCTCACACACAAGCACGCAGGCACGCACGCACACACGCACGCGCGCGCGCGCGCGCGCACACACACACACACACACACACACACACACACACACACACACACACACACACCGCACTCCTAATCTATGCATTTCACTATTCATTTTCTCTCACAGGTCTGAGCTCTTCCTTCCATCAGCTCCGGAGGTCCCGCCCGCCTTCCTCAGTCAGGTGAAAAGCTCTGCCCACGTCCAGGCGCCTGCGCGCAAAGCTTCGCATACTCATGATTTGTCAAAGAAGTGCGTCCCACGTCTGCCCCGCCCCCTCGCCAACCTGCCGTTCTCTGGGAAGAGGAGTGAATACCGGGACATGTTCTCTGCCATGCCACATCGGCACCCGGTTCTACCCGCCTGGGAATGTGCCAACGCTGCTGGGGTCGACTTCGCTGGAGCACTAGTGTGTGGGAATGGCGGTGCCGCCCCGGCCCTGGCGGGGGCCAGGGCTCGCTTTGGGACTGTTAAACATATCTTAGATGTGCCCAAGATGTACGTGGCAGAGAGCAAGAACTATGGAAGCCAAAAGATGACATTAATCTGATGTAGAGAGGAGTGTTAGGTTTATAAGGGATGAGGACATTGAGCAGAGTCAGATAAAGAAAGCTAGAAGGCTATGGTCTTGGATTCACCACCTTCTTACAGGGCGAGAGGTATTTGAACATTATTGATCAGTAATGGAAGTGTAGGCCACTAATTTAAATAAATGCATATTTTTCTCTCTCGTCAACGCAGTTCAGGGTGCAAAGACGCATAGCACAGCAGCAGCTACTTTTTGTTATCTTATTTCTTATTAATAATAGGAATAATTAAAAAGTGTTATCCACCGATTTACGTTGTTTATGCCTCCCAGCTCGGCAAATTCATTGGTGCCAACGGGCACTCGCCCTATAAAATATGGATAATCTGGCCCAGATCATTAATTAATGTTTGAACCTCAAAGCTTATTCAGCAATGTCATCCACCATGATGAACTTGAGTGAGTATTGTTTTGAATTCGGATGGATTTTGATAGACTTTAGCACTTTTCATCACTCTTGAAACGTGTTAGCCTAGAAACTGCAAGGCAAACAAAGTCGGCACATATAATGTAGCTAATATAGCTCAATACGTTTCAAGAGGGAATGGGTGTTACCAGCTGATGTGACCTTTATTGATTGGAGTTTGCTGATGTCAGCAATCTCCCTGTTTTAGAGACACCTATTTAAAACCATTTAAAGGAAGAAACATTAAAGTGACAAAAATACAAAGGACACGGATAGAAAATTTTGGCATAAGCTTTTAATGTTTTTATTGAGTTTTTGATGTTTTTCTCTTTAAATTGGTTTTGTTTGCTTTTTTCCCAGTAATTTTGTGATTTTTTTTTAATTGTTTATTTTTTAAATTTTTTTATCCTATCAGTAAAGGAGAATAGTTGCTCAGTTAAATCAGCATTCACGGTCAGACTTTCATACTTTTTAATAGTACAACTGTTTTTAAGTCTCTTTTTCACAAACGCTGTTAAATTATTACAGTTTATTAACCTTTTTTCTTCTTTACATGTTTCAAAAATATAAAAGGTAAATGATAAACATTCCATTGAAATATATTTTATACAGTTCTTGATTCTTTTTCTCATCATTTTTTTTTTTACTGTTTCTTTTCTCTCCAGCGTTATGACATTAAAATGGTTTCCAGCATCAGTATCCATAGCAACAACCCCATTCAGTGACAATGGAGGGAAGTCTCTCTACAATACCTTCTGTATTCCCTTTTTCTTTCTCTCTCTCTCTCTCTTTCGTTTCATCAGAGGCTGGTATATTCGTCCTAGCCTCTTTGTGGCAAGAAGACTAAAGCCCAGCTTATACTTAGTCGTATGACCGTGTCACTTTCCGAAAATCAGTTATTTTCAGAGAGCCACACGGTCAAACAACAGTGTATAAGTTAAGCTTAAGGCTGTGCAAACACTGGAGACATACCCATGACTCCATCACTACTGTTGTACGATGATGTGCGTGGTTGATTGGCCAATCAATCGACCAATCAATGCTAAAACAGTAGTGCAGCTCCAGTGTGCTCATAAGAATCCTACAGAACAATTAGCTGCGTCAGTGTTAGTATAGTGCAATGTCATTTTGTTTTTCATGAAAACCAAAAGCCAAAATAAAACAAAACAAAAAAACAGTTACAACACCACATGGCATGGCTCAGAGATCGCTTAAAAAACAGAGCAAGAACCAACACACTCAAAAACATAAAAACACAAAACATGAACCGTGAAAAACAAGAACCGGATCTTGAAACTGACTGACTGGTAGAGGAGGAGGAGACTTGACCCAGACAGACAGGAAGACTAGACAGATGCAGACAGACAGGTCAGGTCCTGTTGGTCACAGGAGGGAACTCTGTCATCTCCGAGTGTCCACGGTTCAACCACAATGGATGAAATTCACAATGAAAACAAATAGGAAGATGATGAACAGGAAACAAATGTCAATGACAACAATGATGTGCAGTTACAAATGTCCTCCGGGTGTCATGTCCACTTATCCACGGCACTGAAACATCGCTCCTTAGTGTGGTTTACCCAGAACCACTATTGTTATGATGTCACTTTGTTCCTTTCCAGCAGGATGTAAATTGGTGTTCAGGCCACATGACCCGGGTCATCAAACTGAGTCTCTAGACATGTGACACTGTAATCTTCTGTCATGATGTTGAGATTGATTACTTGTCAGACATACACTCTGTGGCCACTTTATTAGGTACACCTGCTCGTTAATGGAAACAGCCAGATCCTCCAAACATATGAACCAACGTGGCTGCAAGTCAGTACATGAAGCAAGCAGACAGGATCAAGAGGTTTGACTAAACATTAGAATGAACTTTGAACATGGTATGCTTGATAACAAGCAGACAGCAGCCATGATGGTTCCATAGTTTACAGAATATGACGAAAAATGTCCAGACGGTGGCAGTTCTGCAGGCGAAAAACACCTTGTTAATGACAGAGATCAGAGGAGAATGGCTAGACGAGTTCAAGCTAACAGGAAGGCCACAAGAACACAAGTAACAGCTTGAGGGGAGTTACTAGGTAGCTGGTTGTACCTAATAAAGTGACCGCTGCATGTAAGTCAGTACACATATGAGAACACCATGTCAGGAAAACTAAACAAAATAAACAACACAAAAACAAGACAAGCAGCTTTGTCTGAAGAAATGTGACTTCACTTCACATTATGCAATGTAAAACACGATTTCTCAGACAAACGTCACTGTAATATATGAAAACAACATGACAAGAACATTTTTTTCTTTTGAACAAATATTTCTCGTTTCATACAATTGCATATTTCCCATTCTATCTTTTCTTGCCACATTTGACGGAGATAGAGTAAGAGAGAGAGAAAAGAGGAAAAGTCTATGGCAGACTGCAGAGAGGCTCCCCCCCTTCGACGTCCTGGCCATTCACAAAGAAAGTTCAAAGTCGTCTTTTTAGATTTTTCCCCACGCATGCATTAGAGTTCATCTTCAAACAATAGGAGAGAAAAACACAAGAACAAGGGATGCAGAAAAGACAGCTTCTTCCTCAAAAACATAGTGAGGAGGAGGGCTAACCGGAGAGAGAGAGAGTTGAAAAGAGGAGAGGTGTTTGATGAGCTAGGGATGAAGGTGACAGAAAGCATGACATGTCTTAACTCTGCTTTATCTGATATGTTTGCTTATTCAGAGGTGGGGGGTTTCAAGTAAAGTTTACGTTATTGGTTGGCTCAGCTGTCTGTCTTATCACATGGGTGTGGCTTAGGTCAGGTAACTATCCCCTCAAACTGGTTATTGTAGTCATATTATGTAGCATTAACAAGGACAGATTACTGTGTCAGAAAGACAGACACGCACGCGCGCGCACACTAAACAAGACACACTAAACAAAACACATGCGCACACACAACTGATAACCATCTCTACTTAAAAGAGAGGCATATCTTCACAAATTATTGCTCTGACAGCAGAATTCCCCTACACTCCACAGTGGAATCCTCCCACTCTCCATTCACGTTAGTCTTTGGATTGTACCAGTAAATGGATGATAGGGGTCATGATCCATTGATTACTATTTCTCTACAGCGGGGGGTCTAAGCCAAAACTATGCATTCCATCCCCTCCTCTCTTCTCGTCACTGCCTCTCCTTCACCTCTCTCCTAATCCCTCCATCTTTCTGTCTTTCTAAACTATCATTTCATTTAAATGGTAATTTCTCTGTAAGGTCCAGTAGATGAGTAGCTCTGAGAAAGAGCAGGTTGAGAAAGAGAGATTAGTTGGGTGGGAATCCGTCTTAAGATGATGAATGAGAGACCTGAGAAAACGAGAGAGGGAGAGAAAGGGAGAGAGAGAGAGAGCTAGGGATGGAGATAAGTGTGCCAGAAAGAACGAGAGAGCCAGAGAGAGAAAGAGAAGTCCAGGTGTAGTAAATGACAAATCACTGTGCATGTTCATATCCCATGAAGCAAAAGTGTAGAATCCACCCATAAGCTGAATTCACAAACTGTTATTACAAATAAAAAGAACACAGGTACTGAGGGACGTGTGAATTAAGTTTTTGGGTGGACTTTTCCTTTTTAGAATCTCCAGCTGAGACAAACTCAACCCGTTCCCACCATGACAAACATTATTAAATATTACAAGAAGCATTCATCTTTCTATTTCAGAGGTCAATAGAGGTCAGTTGTGATCAAATTAGGAATGGGTTTGGTGTGAGGGCTGTTTCTAATTATTTTACTTTCTCGATTAACATTTCGGTGGATATATTATTTTACATTACCTGTTAGTTTAGTCTTAATGGCCACAAACCCAAATGACCCCAAATAACTAATGTAATTAGTTAACATAACAATGAGCACCGTTTTACAATTAGAGCACTGGTCATATTTTCTTATACATTTGAAATCTGTAAAACTGACACCATTTACAGAAATTCAAGAGGATGATATGATAGGCATCCTTTGGTGCGATGGTGCCCAACGATTTGCTTCTAATCCATAAGGAACATTTTGACGCTGTATGGCAGCTATTTGGATACGTTTTTGATTGACATCTGAATTAATTTTGCTCGCCTTTGTTGGCGGTTAATAGGAATGTTACCCATCTTCACAGCAAAAACTTGCCCAGTGTATCACCACCCTGAGATGAATGCAAATATATTGTTCTTCTTCAGCACAATGAGATACAGTGACATCAATGGAACATGGCAAACAGCTTGCAGATCAACTCATATACTTGCATAGATGGTCATTTCAGTTCATGTTAAGAATGCGGTTGTCATTGCAACAGCATTGTATGGATGCATCATCACCTTTGTATGCAATCATACATGATCCAAAATACATAATACATGAAACAAAAAATACTGTTTTGGCAAGTGAACCAAAATGCTCAAAAATAAAATATGACAAGTAAAATGACAGTAAATACAACCTTTGTTTCTCCTTGTATAAATACTGTATGTGCTGCACTACTTTATTCCTAGGTAACTAACTGTATATGAAAGCTGCAATATGTAGACTTGGTATCAATCGCAGGTTCTGAGGACAGATTTCCACTTGATGACATAATGTTGAAAGAGGGTTTGGGAGTGAAAAAGTCATTGTTGCGTAAATGTGATGTCAAGAGGTCAGCGCTTTAAAACGTGTCAAGCGATATTCTGAGTTTTCTTAATTTCTCTGGCATTGATTCTTCTATTGAGACTTTACAGTGAAGAAGATCTGTTTATATATGTAATAAGAGCTCATGTAAAATCATGAATGGATTCTTTGTGTGTGAGTGTATGCATGGGCGGGACTATTTCAGGCTTTAAAAATGTCCTTCCAAGAACTACACAGTGCAGCTTTAAAAATCTAACTTTAAAACAAGACTTTCAGGTTTAAAAATATAACACAACATTCCCCTAACTCTTTGTGACATCCTAAAATAATTGCAGACCTTGTCCTTGACAAATTGTTCTATATTTTCACAGGTAGAGCCGAGTTGATCCTTGATCCAGTATTTTACCCCTGAGATGAGCCCTGTTTTCAGTTTCCCTGCGATAGACTAATACCTAATTTATGCTTCATCGTACGACGGTGTCGCGTGCTGGACATCAGATCCACAAGTCCACGACATGGGCTTGTAGATCTACTATGTTTGGTGCGCAACACCGTCGTATGATGAGGCATAAATCGGACTTAAGCCGAAGAAAGACTAAGTGATTACAAAGTAATACACAGACAATACTGTAAATAATGCCATTCATGGACTTTACGACACCTTGACACTGATTCATTTCACACAAAGAACTAAATAAAAAGTCTTCATGCAACATAATACGTTGTAAAGCCATCGTCTACCTGGGAACTTCTTGTATGAAGACTTTTTACTTCGTAGGCTCCAACGTTTTTGTTTTGTTTTGTTTGTTTTTGTTGATGAGGCACAAGATTATATTACATAGCTTCAAAATGTGACACAGTAACATAGGCTTTCACTTGCCAGACAAAATGTGACAAAAGAAAAGCTGAATGTGAATTAATGACCTCAGCGATTTGTGGTTGCTGAGTAGTCCTGCTGGACTCACAACAGTTTAACAGACAGCTTGACTCAGGGGTTTTTAGACAGAAAATTGGCAGAAACATGAATCAGCTGATCCCAATTCTTATTATCGTAGTTGTTTTTTAGCCATTTAGTCTCATTCTGGTGAAAACAGATGGACCTTCTGCTCCTCTGTGCTGCTTTCCTCTACACCCCAGTGAGCCACCAGAATGTCTGAACACATGGAGCAAAGATGTCTACTGCTTCCCCTAAGGCAGTGATTCTCAACCTTTATCGTTTCAAGGACCCCCAGTTTGATATGCATTAGGCCACAGACCCCCCTTTGATACCATTCTGTTTATCTCTGGGACCCCTATCTCAACTGTAAAATCCCAAGTCTGAGAGTGTACAAAAGGAACCAAATAGACCCATAATGGTCCATTTGATAACATTTGTATACTCTGAGAGTTACAGACCTGTAACTCCTCAAAGACCCCTGGAGGTCCCCGGACCCCACTTTGAGAACCACTGCCCAAGGGGGCTCATCACCATATGGAAATAGCATCTTGGCCTTTACTCCTTTATTGCCTAAATAGCTGACTAGCAGCAAATATGTATGTCCTCCACCCTTGTGGATCCCACTACTTGATAGCACACGATTGCCAGACCTTATTTCTCATGGCCAAGCTTGTTTGAATACAGGGAACAAAGATGGCTGCCTCTTGCCTTGGGTGTAATGCCACCAAATGGGGTCACTGTTCATCATAAACGCTGGCCTGGTTAATGAGCTGCAAAGTGTACATCTGTGTGCTATCTGTTCCTCCCTGTAGGCAAATTGGATTTACTTTGAATAAATAACAGCTCTAACCTACCTCAAAACTTGATTTATAGGACAGTAATGGCAACGTTGCGCTACATAAAAAATATGGTACTGTAACTCTTGCAGCATTTTCTCATTAATGTTTTTCACAGGGAATAAAGAATTTACAGCATTACGACAGACGTCACAGCAATATAAGAGAAAATGCTACAAATGGCATCTTAGATTAGGACACGGCAACAGAAAATTAAAAAAGCTACATCAACGAAATGCTACTGGACCAGTAGGCCTACTTATAGGACATCAATCAGCTAATAGCTGTGCTCACTAGAGTTAGCAGAACTGTAATGTCTGGGGTAGTGGGCTTGACAGTAACCTTATAAGTTTCAAATAATTAAGCTGTTGGAACAATAAACCCTGCTACTGAGGCAGCCATCTTGTGTCCTTTTAAGCTAAGGAAGGTTTATAGACAGGATAGGTTCACACTATCTCAGTCAGTGGAGATTATTACCCCTTTCCTCAGGACCAAAGTCTAGAGGAAAAGGGGGAATAGGATTGTTTTTTTCTTCCACAAAAGATAGAAATAAATTTCCATCTAAGACAATGACAGTTGAGTGGACAGCCTAGCTTACTGTAGCGCAACAATGCCATACATGAAGACATATATAGTATAATGGAAACAATGAAGCAAGTCCTGGGTCAGGGGTGGTGATTACAGATACTGTACACACGGCTGGCTTCAGGGATACCTAGCATTATGATGATTCAAGACTCAGCATTTGAGGACCGAGAAGAAGACGACAAAGAGGAAGATGTAGCAGAGTAGAAGCCAGGTGAGAAGTAGTCAAAGTAGCAGAAGTAGTAGTAGTAGTAGCAGTAGTAGTACTGTATTTTTTTTTGTTTTTTTGTTTTAAAGCATTAGAGGGTCATGTCATTGCAGTTTTTGTCCAATACACTCCTTGGGGGGAGGGGGGTGGGCGGGGCGAGGGGAGGGCGGCTGTATCTTATACATTTTCTAACAAAACATAGTTTAGTTGAGTATCTTGCAATGCTATTTTTTTTCTTCATTATGATTATTTTTTTTATCTAAAACAAAAAGAGAGCAAAATATATATATATATTTTTTCCAACATAATTCTGCACTTTTTCTTTTGAAATTGGTTGCATAAATGATTTTTGTTCATTTTTCATGTTTACATCCTCAATTTCTAGCCCTCTTTCTCAGGGGTGTGGGGATTTGAAGGGCTTGCAGGATTAAAGAGTCATGCAGAATAGTCATGCTGGTAAACAACATCATGAAAACACATTTCCCAATTATTCATCACTGACATTATTTTTTTTCGCCCCTGGTTCGTCTGGCTTCTCAACAGTGTTGTCCCTTTCCTGCTGAATACCTGCGTGCTTCCTCTACAAAAAACTTGTCCTCCCCCACACGTTCCCCTGAGTCACGGAGAGTGCAGTGCGTTGGTCTCTTCCCTTCCTCCCCGGTTCCCTCATTATGGAGAGAGAGCCCCGTCATAAATCACACGTTCAGAAAGAGCAATCAGGTGCTGGAGGTGGTGTGTTGCAGATGTTAGCAGCCATTTTGAAAAACATAAAAAAAAAGGAATGGCTTGGATAATGACGATGTTCACTTTTGCATTGAAATTGTTGGGTGAATAAAGAACAAAACAAAACAAAACAAAACAAAACATAAAACACACACACACACAAACGAATCTCTCCGGTTCCTCTTTCTCCCCCCTCCTTTTCTTTCTCTCTCCATCCGTTGTCTTTTCCACAGACTTTTCTTCGGGTTTTCAATTCTTTAGTTGTTGTTCATGCCATGCAATTTTGCTATGAGGGAGCAGCAGCAGCAATGCTGAGATGCAGCAGGGGGGCTGGAGGGTCAGGTTGGAAGAGAGACAACAGAAGAGAGAGAGAGAGAGCGAGAAAGAGATGGAGGTCGACAATATGGTCTCATTTGCCGGTGCCTTCCTTTGCTTGTGGGTGTTGCAGTGAGTTTTTCGGTCTTGGCAGCGAAAGTGTCCCTGTCTACTTGCTGTCCAAAATCACCATACTCTTTGTGGGTGACAAGAGGTTAAAATGGAGGATCCATCCATCTGTCTTTGGGTTCTATCCATCATTGGGTCCTTGAGGTCGGCTGACCTGTCAGCCAATGAAGCAAGCGGACAGTCCCTGGTTCCAACTGTCACCCACGAGATTTGTCTGATGGCATTTAGTATATACAGTACATAATGGTGATGTGGTTGATGTTTTTGATATGTATGTATACATGTCAGGCTGTGTTGAAGCCTGTCACTTAAAGTCCTAGCACTCAGCACAGCATGCAATAAATGCACACAGAGATAATAGCTGGCCTAGCTAGCAATGAACTTAGCCTATGGCTAGACTGGCATCAGGCTCAGATAGAGCCTTTGGACATCAGTACAGACAAGCCCTCACTTTGCATAGTGCTTTGGATGTTAAAATGATAAAGCGCCCCCCCCCCCCCCCCCCTTGAAATGAATAGCATTATAAATGATATAACACCCTCTAGGAACAAATTATGTCATTGTCAATTAAGAAACCAGGACTTGACGTACCTTAAAATTGCTACCTTAAAACCCATTTGAACTCACATATATTTGAGTTCACATTACTCAAAGTTTCAAAGGTTTAATTGCCCCAACAAATTAAAACCGAGTCAAAATGGTCAAAGTAGTTCTAGGGCTTCAAATCAAAAGTGTGTTTGATAAGGTAAGGCCCTTTGGTTGCTAAGCTCGGTGCAATGTCCAATCGTTTCTTTGACAAACAAGTGTGATATCTAAGCACAAACGCTTTCCGTCTGTGTGTCTGTGTTCTGTAGAAATGAGCAGATGTCCTCACCTAGAGCATTGAATGTGACTTTTTTTTTCTTTCATTTATGTCATCGGAGGAGAAAGAGTTGGTTTGTTACGTAAAGCTGGGGAAAAAAGCAGAGACGATGCAATGAAGAATGAAATCTAATTTTCTTCGGTTTCTATCGCTCATCTCCTCAAATGTTCTGTCTCTCCCTCTCTCTTTCTTTCACCGTCTCTTTCAACAGCCTTCCGTTTTCCAAGAGCAGATCCAGCAGGGAGAGGCGGATGAACAGTGTCCGGAGGGTTTTTGTTATGTCTTTATCTCTCCTCTTCTCGCAGTGAAAGGAGGCATTTTAGAAACTCAACACTGGAAGAAACAAGAAAGGAGAGGGAGGACGTTAGCCAAGACTCAAAACACAGCAATCTCACACTCTTCAGACACCAGAGGACATCAGACACAGCACAGATCAACTCAAACATGCTTTACCACTTAAACCTCAGGATCCATATTCTGAGGGAAACTTTCGCGGAAAATAGCAGATCTACAAGCTTACAACGTGTCGCGTTAGCGGCGCGTTATAAGCTTGTAGATCGGCTATTTTCAGCGAAGATATTTACTGTAGAGCGAAAACAGAAAAGACACTAGCATAGAGCCCTGAGGGACTCCGATCAATTTTAAGTGGTTGCACTACAATAGCTGCTCTACAAGCTCAAAACGCATTGTAATGTATTGTGATTACTTAAACTATAACAAGCAAGAACTGCAAATGTTTTTTTTAAACATTTGAAATGTAGAACTTGGCTTCATATAACCTTTAGCCTCCAAAGGGGTAATATTTTTGGTATTATATGTCAAATTGTAGTGAGTCCAATCTGCCATTTGGTTTAGTATTAGAGTTAATGTTATGCGCAGGTCTAATGCAGATCTGTGTAGGAGTGATAAGCTTAATTTATAGTCCATCGCACAACGGCGTCACTCGCTGAAAATATGATTTTCAGTTCAGTTCAGTCAAATCAATTATTTCCATTCAGCAAGCGACACTGTCGTACTACAGAGCATAAGTGTATGGTGGTAGCGGTGGTGGATGAGGGTTAAGTAAATCGTTTTCTGTCTTTGTATCCCCCCATAGAATAAGGTGATGGTGTGTCCCATTTTGTGTTAAGAAGACGGATGTTGTAGAGTAGGACGGCACAGACAAATGGCATACCGCTCATTAACACAAATGACAAAAATCATTCCATGGATATTGACCAATTTGAGTGCCAGGACAGGGCTATAATAATAGCAATAATAATAATTCTAAAGAGAATGATACAATGCCTCCAAAGCATAATTGCATGGCTAAAAGTTGTAAAACAAAAATGGTCAATTATCCAGCCCACCGTCCATTGAGTTTAGAAGACATTCCTCTACCTCAAATGAACGCACCTCAGTCAGATTCAGATGAATGCTGTACTACTGCATGGATGTGGCCATTACAGAGATCAAACTGTTAATTGCATGCTTGCTGGACTACTGCTGCAATTTTGCTATGTTTGAAAAATGTACACAATTTCATTTAGAAAGTTTTGCCTATAATGACATGTGACTGTATACCCAAGATAGGGACACCAGGTTTAAAGTGGTTAAATAGCTGCCACTGTGCCCAGTTTCTTCGAACCTTCTACCCTAGCACCGGTCAAGCAGCAGTGCAGTAAAAATGTAGAAAGCTGTTAGACTTCTGCAATGGCTACATAAATTAGACTTGAGATATGCTGCAGTGCTGAGATGTGGTTTTCCACTGGTGGGTAGATGTGAAACGGTCGTTCGGATGAAGGTGAAAGCAATGTTCTATATCAGTAATGTTAACACATCAGTGCAAGGATATATTATTGGCCAAATACACCACAAAGCAAACAAAACAGACTAGTCATCACAAAGCTCACCTGGCCAGCATGCAAGTACACCAAAAACAACAAAACAGAATAGCTTGAATGTGTCACATGTACACGCACACACACACACACGCTTACACACACACACACACACACACACACACACACACGCGCGCGCAAAGCACACGCACACACACACACACACACACACACACACACACACACACACACACACACACACACACACACACACACACACACAATTTTTGCCTGCTTCTCACACTTTCCATGTGAGCACGCAGGCAGCGCACGCACACACACACGCACACACACACACGCACACACACACACATCGATAAAAATTGCATAGTCCTTGGGGGCTGCTTGGTCCTCTAATATTATGTGATTTGATTGGTCACTCTAATTGAATGCTGATAAAAGACGAGGTCATGGCTTTGATGTCAAAGGTCAGAGATCAGGTAGGACTGCAGCCGACCAGGACTTGGCTAAAATACAGACCAAGAGCTGAGAGCAAAACATCTCAGTTGGTGTGTCCTGCTGCACATCAGAAATGGCTCAGATAGTATTTGCAAATAATAGTGTTTGGTTTCCATCTCCGTACAGTGCCAGATTAGTGAGGTCTACCACATCAGGACCGTTATGTCAAGTAAGTCATCACGCACAGAAAAGCACGTTGAACTCTTTTCCTGTGTGTGTTTTTTTGGAGCTCAACCTGTTGAACTTTACCATGTGGTACCCCATACCTCCACCCCTCTGGCATCTAATGAGACACAAAAAAAAAAACCTGATACATGAAGTATATCTGCAAGCAGCATTGAGCCAGGTCTGGTCCAAACAAAGGCTAAATGGAGGAAAACAAATGATACACACAAACACACACACACACACACACACAAAACAACAACAACAACAACAGCGAAGCACACAACACGGAAATAAACGCAGAACACAAAACAAAAATGTCACATGAACACAGAACCGCACGGTGACACGCCATAGCACAAAGAAGCAACAACAGCACAGACAAAATGACAGCGAGGGTACATATTCTTACACAGAGAAGCGATCTGCTTCCTTCCTCCTCCTCCTCATCACATTCTCTTTTA
>NC_137615.1:31903662-31911162 GCF_963280865.1 Gymnoscopelus braueri
ATACCAACGTCCATGCGCATAAGTACATAATTATTATTATCGCTTCATATAAAAAATATAGGTATATATATTTTTTCTTCCTGTAGTTGGGTGTGCCCTTAATTTAGGCTTAATTCTAGCATGTTATTTCTTCTTTGAAGCGGTTATTATCAAAGCATTTGCTGATGTTTACTGTTCTGCAGGAAGACACACAGTCTGTAGTATTGCACTAAAGCCTGAGAACCAGGACAGCTGGAGGGTTTTATACACATGGTTTCCTGGCACTGGTATAATAGAAGATTCATTAATGAATGTTATTGTATTGTCCCTCTCCCCATATTTTTCATACATGCCCGTCTAAAGGGATACATTCTGACTCAAAGCATGTTGCTGTGTATGTGGTAATGCATGTAACACATTCACAAGCATGTGTGTGTGTGTGCGCAAAGTAGGTGTGTGTGTGTGTGTGTGTGTGTGTGTGTGTGTGTGTGTGTGTGTGTGTGTGTGTGTGTACATACGTGATTATGTGCGTGCATGTGTGTGTGCATGTGTAACAAGCAATGCTTTTGAGGCTTAACATGTGTTAGGGAGAAGTGTCTAATACTGTATGTTAACTATCAGTCTTAAGTGCATGTGCATTAGACTCACAGGCAAGAAGCAGCACAGGATAACTAATAAGTAACTATCATTTTATCCTCAACTATGAACCTATACTCATTCTTTGTTAGTAAGGCAGGTGTGTGAGTAGATGTGTGTACGTGTGTGTGATTGTAGATGTGCAGAAATGTGTGGGAGTACGAGAGAATGTGTGTGTGGGTGTGTGTGTGTGTGTGTGTGTGTGTGTGTGTGTGTGTGTGTGTGTGTGTGTTATTCTTCTGTGTGGTACATGAAGTGAAGACCATTATTAGCAATGTGAAAGTATCTATTCAGAGCTTATTTTGGTAGGTTTATACTATTCTGCAATTCAGCTGGGTTCTCTTCAGATCAAATAGCCCCCAGTTCTCTTTCACCACTAGAAAACATCAGCAAAAATGTACATTGGTGATGGTTGGATGATAGCGCTGGGCGGGACAGATAGAACGTCTCTGTCTTTAAGAAAATCTGTGTTTAAGTTGCTGTTGTTGTTGTTGTTGCTGTTGACATCACTGACATTCCATATCTTTTCTCTTTTCTGGCAGAAAATGGCATGAGTAATGCTTTATGTCTTGCTGTTGTCAGCATTGTTTCGTTGTCGTTGTCGTTGTTTTCGCTGTTGTTTTCGTTTCTCGGTTCACCTTCCAGGTTAAGCGCGATTCATACTTTGTCGCGCGCTGAGAATCGCAGACACCATCAAGCATGAATTAGGCTTTACAAGGGCAGGGAGACGGTTGTTTTGCTACAAGATGGAAGGAATGGGGGAGTGACAACGCCTGAGGCCAGGAGGCTCGAATGGCTCGAAGTTGTTGGTGATGGGGGTGAGGCGCAGTGAGGCGCCAGTCATGCCAGAGATGTTATTCAGACTGCGGGACTTCTCATAGCGGGCCTTTTCATAGCCCATGGTAGCTACATGGAGATGATGTGGCCACAGGTCAAAGGGGAAAGGTTAGAACAGGGGTTATGACATGTCATGAGAGGTTGATGTACACAGTATGAGGGGACAGTGACGTGCAGTATGTGTGTTGCGGTCATGGATAAGATGGTTAGGTGTGTTACATGTTTTTGAAAATGTAAAAGGAGGCAGGCATTTTTAGGGTTAGCAATGTGTGTTTGCACACATTTTAGGCATGAATATATATATATTTGGATGACAATGATGACATGTAGTAGTTATGTTATGTTATGTTATGTTATGTTATGTTATGTTATGTTATGTTATGTTATGTTATGTTATGTTATGTTATGAGTTAACAGCATTGTGAGTTGGAGGTAGCAAAAACAGACCATTTGTTACAGTCAAAAGCATTTTGTAAAAAAACAAAAAATAATAATAATAGTTATTATTATTATTAAAATAAACCAACAGCCAAAACCAAGTCAAACATTACACACCAAAGGAGGAAATTGGATCAGGGACAGACAGACAAATGGACAAACAGACAGATAGACGGACACACATAGATGGATGGGTAGACAGACAAACAGAGACAGGACAAAACCGGAATATGGGTTATGAAAATCAGTTATCACAAGAACTTTTACTTAAACATCAAGAAGTCAGTTATAAGCCTGATTTATACTTCTTCACACGACAGAGTCGCGTGACGCAAATACATTTTTGGCGCGTGACTCCATCGTACGAGGCAGTAATAGATCAAACAGTAGTCCCAGTGTGCAAGGAGGGTAGGTGGGGGAGCTGAGTCCAGTGGATAGGTACAAAAATACCCAATTCATGTCAGCAAAACAGACAAGTAAAATTACGGTCTTCTTTTGTGTTTTGCATTTCTTTGACTTTCATACAGAAGTGCCCAATCTTTGTGCATAATGCATATCCACTGGACCGCATGGGCTGGAGTTCCCAAAAATGACATAAGCAGGGGTAAGAGACTAAATAAGAAGATAAGTCAGGCTTAGATCCATTTAAGGTCAATGGAATCAGGAGGATCTCAGCACCAAAAAGAGCTTTTTGGGAAACTCATACCCAAGTGGGTAAATCATCTGGAGCTGCGCGACTCACTCACAGTTAGATGAATAAAATAGCAATAGCAATTGGAAAATGAATTGTAGTCGTGCATACTGTAAATGCAAGAGTAGATATGCACATAAATAAAATGTAATCACTGTTGATTAAATAACTTTGCCTTTACTGTACACCGTTCCCATGATGTGCTCAGCATTCAGATGTTTTAGCCAGACTACGGTAAAATCCCATTCACAGTCCCATTACAGACAGACAGAAAGACGGACGGACAGACAGACAGACAGACAGACAGACAGACAGACAGACAGACAGACAGACAGACAGACAGACAGACAGACAGACAGACAGACAGACAGACAGACAGACAGACAGACAGACAGACAGATAGCAATCTAAAGTTGAATCTCCAGAACATTAAAATAGAAACTAGTTTGGACCTGGTGAAGTTATCAGCATTGTGGCTTGTTTCATTAGGAATACCACAATCTTTTGCAGAAACTGGCAATAGGGTGAAATTTATTTTGTATCTATTAACTGTGTGTGTGTGTGTGTGTGTGTGTGTGTGTGTGTGTGTGTGTGTGTGTGTGTGTGTGTGTGTGTGTGTGTGTGTGTGTGTGTGTGCGCACGCGCTCATGCTGAGAGCTTCACGAAGCCAAACTGTGTCTGATTGTCTTCCCCTACATCCACTTCCTGCATCCTCCTCTCCTCCTTTCATTCATCATCCCTCGCTTCTCTTGGCATCATTCAGAATCTCCCCTCATTTTTCTTCTCATCTTTCATCTGCCCATACTAACATACTAGCATCACTGGGGCATCAGGCACTTAGTTGGGACCCCAAAACAGTGATTTGCAGCTAATGGGAATGCCTACAGAGATTAAGAGAAACCAAATGTCTTTGTTTGTAAAGACTTGATGATGGTGATGGTGTGATGTCTCTGGATAAAGGGGATTTATCAGGGGCATTACCTTGTTTCAGTAAATATGAGTGAATCTGTAGTTTGTGTCCAAAAAAAAAACTAACGAGTTGCATCAATTGTAAACCTACTATATTTTAGAAGAAGCTAAACGTAACGAGTGGTATTGTTTTGAGTCAACCTTGAACTAAAACAAACAGTTATATCAGTTTGATGGACAATGTTTAGTGAGCTGTCAGCCGGTGAATGCGAAAGGATTTTGTTTAGCAACTTAAGCATAAATGATTTAAGACGAAAACTTTATGAGCACTCATCCTGGCTGTCACACACTGCAAACCAGTGTTCCATGTCAAAAACAAGATCAATTTGTGTTGTTGTGTAGCCAACATGCCGTCCCAACATAGAGGGAGAACAGGCACTTAAAATATTAATACCGCTTTATTTATTATTAACTGAGGTGAAAACTGACTGGACCAAGCTGAAAGACAATGAGATTGCTCTTTTATAGACAAGGATTCCTAACATGAGAGGATTAAAGGACAGCTGGAGATGGTGTCATATTATAAGTGTTTTTTTTTTTTTTTTTTCTATCCCATTGGTTCTCAACCAGCGGGTTGGTACCCAAAAACGGGTCGTGAGACGCTCTGATAGGGTTACCGGCAAATAACAATATTAAGGTATTATACAATCATTGTGTTAAATCAATTGTGTTAATGTATTGGGCATCTTGATGATCGGTCAGTTCAATGGTACCAGTGCTAAACAGGTGGGATTCATTGTTCTATACTTACAGTCTACGTTACAGTGCCCCCTACCTGTGGCTACGATATGGATGTCATTTGGTTTTCCCTATCTGTGGCTATGACATGGTCATCATTTGGTTTTCCTCTTTCTAAGCTTTCAGTTCAAGGTAGCTGGGGAGGCAAAATGTAGCAAGAAAAGGAACCCATAGTGGAGTATGGGAAGTCAGACAGACAGACAAGTAATCGACTCTGGGTTTCCTGAAAGCATCTTAGCAATGACAAAATGTGTGACTCATTTCATTTCATTTGCCCTGCACAATCCGTGTACATGATGAAGTTGATTTCAGCAGTATGATTCTGTTTGCAACCATTTAATTTAAATGGAATAAAGATGTCCTCAGAGCTAAGGTGCTTTGGAGAAACCCAATTCATTGAAACACATAATAAACATACACAAACACAAGACTCAAATTGAGTGGGCATCTTAAGAGTATAGGAGAGATAATCAAGTGCTGTGTTTTAGCTGGAGAAAATGCATATTTGATAGATTATGAGGTCCTACTTTGAATCTCCAGCAGACCCAGGAGGTCACAGTCAGACTGGGTGTGTAAGTTTTGAAAATGACTTGAAGTGCAGTTTGAGACAGCAGACATCTTGTGTGACTTCTCAGAACAACGCGTCTTGAACCCTAACCCTAACTGTACCCCCAACCAAAACAAAAAACAACATAACCCTGACTTACACACAGTAAAATCCTGATTGTTAATTTAACAAAAAAGTTAAACAGAGGATTTTACTGTGCAGTCACATACAATAATTAAGGTTAACATTTACGGTTAGGGTTAGAATATGCAATGTTGATGTTTCTCTGGATTCATACCATTTTGGCACAGACCTCTTTATGTATTAGACATATCACTACATATTTCAGAGGAAAAATAACACAAGATGTGTGAAGCATCAAAGAACATTCATGGATGTGTTGAAGAGAGAACCATCCTTTTTTAAATGTCAGGAGCAGTAGCTGTCTCCCTCCTGGAGACAGACCCTGGTAACATCTACGCCAACACATGTCCAGGGTGAAGCTACATTACACTCCAACCCTGATCAGGGATGGGTTTTCATATACCCCCAATGACTCAACATTAACTACATAAGCCCTGTTTTATACTTTGACGGAACGACGGAAAGATTGTGAAAAGTTTTGAAACATGATTCTGCAATAATAATAAAAAAGTTGAATAACTTAAAAACTAGAAAAGTGCGCTCCTCGGAGCGCAGATCCCCGCCAGGCCAGGTTGCCTACTCAGGTCCCGCAAAATTTGGAAGGCAGTTGTAGCCAATTGGAATGGAACAGATACTGTACATCTTCATCACATGACTCCAGAGATAATGTGTACGATTTGATTTACTTTTGGACAACATTTCTAGGAGTAGTAGCAAACAGCGTATATTGAAGAAAATGTGAAATGCCGGAAAATATAGTCTGGCACAAATGGCCAGGGGGGCCTATATGAGGAGTTGCATCATGATCCAAGGAATACAGGGGGGAAATATTTAGATTGTACGGCCTACGGTTCAAGAGTTATAGGCCAAAACGTGAAGCGAGCTGTTATAGCACCACCATGAGGCTAATTTGAAACATTTGCTTGGGTGGAGGTTGCTCCTTGGCCTACTGGCAGTGTGTGCAAAGTTTCATGGCAATCGGTTCCTGATATGTGACATTTTGTGCGAAACGGGCCACTCCTGTATACTTTGAAAGCCAATCATAGCGTAGGGAATCTGAAAAAGCTGACACATACATCATGATCACATGACCACAGAGATGATGTGTACCGATTAGCATGAGTTTTGGACAAAATCTGTAGTGCAAAGTTTCACGCCAATCGATTAGCTGTTTACGGGCAGACAGACAGACGCGCAAGGGGGAAACATATTCCTCGCCTTCGGCCGTTCCGGCCTCCTGGCGGGGATAAAACATTTTGAAAAATTCTGCCTTTAATGACATGCCCAAAAATAGGAACGCCAGGGTTTATGCGGTTAAAGACAATATCAGATTTTCTTTTTACATGTGGGACTCTTGCTTAAGAAGGAATACTTAATACAGTACATAAGAGCATCTTTAAAATCACAATTGAATACCTAAAACAGTTTTTCCTCCTTTTTCGCAGCCAAATGTTTCAGTTATGCCTAAGCAAAACAGAAACAGGGGTATTATCAACTGATAATGCAGCCACATGTAAAAACTCATGTTGTCCTTTGGTCATTAGTGGGAGAATTTGCAAACCTGATCCCTCTTTAACCCTTTACACACCATCATCACAGCAGTTACAACAACGAACACCACCAAATCAATGCCTACACAGCACAACCAACACATAATACATCAACACTTTAGTACACACTGTATCAAGTGTTAAAAAAAGGTTTCTCAAGGAGAATTCCTCCTTGAGAGAATGCTCTGGGATCAGGTTAAATTCTGCGTAAATGAAATTTGACCTTTGGAATGAAGTGCTGATCCAACACCGGCTTCCAAAGGGCAAACTGTGCCAACACACACATTTGCATTGAATTGATACAATATTTTGTCTGGAACTGGAATAGTTGAAAGGTCAGTTTGATTCAGAGCCAGTGTTTTGAGGCAACTCAGATGAGTAATATTACCACTTCTTTTTATAAGAAGTCATATTTTTGCATCTGATTTGATATTGTCCAAGAGCATTTGCCAGCTGTCCATATTACCCATCTGACCTCAAACAGTCGACTAAACCTCCACCATGAAGCATGGAGGGACTGTTGGTCAAGCACTGACTCTTTTTCCATTATCATTTTAATAACCAACTCTTCAGGAATAAATAACAGTCTTTTCTTATCTGGAACTGAGCCTCTAGAAGTTGAAGGGATTTGACCAACTGTATTTGGCTATTTCTCTTCACAGATACAGTACATGATGCAACCATTGCTCTGTGGTTTCCATCTATTTATAGTGAAACTGAGGAGAACATTATGATAGAGCTCTACTGGAATGTTAAACCGCAAACAAGACCAACTGCAGATCACTGCCTCATTGTTTTATAATCATTAGTGTTAGATATTAATTCATTAATGAAATTATTATTAACAGTCATTGCCAATCAACAACTTTGCTTAGTAAATTAACTTTGGTTTCAAGCAGTGATCAAAGTGGTCATTTTTGTCCCTTAAATTAAAACATTTGGTTCACTTTCCATCAGGGATGCAAAGTAGC
>NC_137615.1:31916162-31918662 GCF_963280865.1 Gymnoscopelus braueri
ATGGAATGGAATACACCAGTGTTAGTACATGATAGAATGGGCATGGGAGGAGGAGAGGGGTGGGGAGGTACTACGGAGGAGAAAGAAGGAAGTGGGAGAGGAAAGAAGAGGTGGGGGGATGAAAGAGGGATGAAGGAACAGAGGTACAAAGATACAGAGAGAGAGAGAGTAGGGGTGCAACAGTTAATTGAACTAATCGATTTAATTGATTATTATTTTTATTTTTTCATAAACACAGTAGTAAACACACAGAATAATATATCTACAAGACACCATTGTGCAATGAAGTATAAAACAATTATAATATATTATTATAATGATAAAAAGGTTGATTTAAGTGGTTAATCAGACTAATCGATCTAGTCAATCAATTAGATTTTTTTTCACGTTTCACGTTGATATATTAAAAACAACTTTTAAAAAAATGGTGTGCTTCTCCATTATTCGATTAATCAAAAAAGTAATTTATAATTATTGCCATGAAAATAATCAATTGTTGCAGCCCTAATGACCGGTGTCCCTTAGAAACCATCTAACTTCCGAAAAGCCACCATTCCAGAGAACTGAGGCAATCCCTCACTGTCTTTTCAAATGGTGACATTTCATTCAGGAACTAAAGCGCTCCTTACGGCTCCAGGCCAGCGTGTGTCGCCAAAAACTGTAAATGCAAAGCCTAGTAGCTGAGGTTTCTTTGGGACATCGGCACAGCCGAGGTTAGAGGAAGATGGCAGGATGTACAATAGAGAGGAAGATGATGGAGGGGAGGGGAGGGGAGGGGGGGGGGGGTTGAGGGAGAGGTAGAGGGTTGAGGATGGACATGCACACGGGACAAAGGCAAATATTGTCCCGACAACAAACCTACATGCAGTCCTGGTGTGTTTATGAAATAATATACACCAACATATTCTGTGATGGGGATACAAAGAGATTCATGACCTTATTTTGTCACTTGAAGCACATGCAGATTTGTTAGTAGAAAAGAATCAATATTTGCAAACAATGACATTTGAAAATGTAATAATATACTATACACATAAACGTTGCACACAATGCAGTACAGTTGTAGACACCCATACATATATACAGTACAGCACAGATAATGTATATATGTGACATAGCCCATTCATTTAGAAGAGGAGGAGAGAAAATACTGAGCTCAGCTTAACACGCACGGCACGCACTCATGCACGCGCACACACGCACGCACGCACACAGGAACACGCACACACGCGCACACACACACACACACACACACACACACGCACACGCACACACACACACACACACACACACACACACACACACACACACACACACTCACCCACTTGATTTATTGGAGAGGAAAGGTAGAACAGTAAGGAAGAAAAAAGAGGAGAGAATATGACAGTGACAAAGGCCATCATTGAGATGAAAAGAGGGAGAGAGAGAGAGAGAGAGAGAGAGAGAGAGAGAGAGGGGGGGGAGTAGATAGAATGGAGAGTGGGAGGAAGAGAACGAGGACAGAGAGAATGTGAAGGAGAGAAGGTGAAAGAGAGCGACAAGGAAAGACATACAGTAGGAGAGAAGTGTAAAGATCTATTCATCATTTAAAACACACACTAATGCTGACGGCTTCTCTGCTATGTCATTCTAAAGCCTGATATATATACTATTTATATATATATATATATATATATATATATATATATATATATATATATATATATATATATATATATATATCACCGTACGGCGGTGTCGCATGCCGAAAATAACTGATCTACAAGCTTACAATGAGTCACAACAAGCTTGTAGATTGGCTATTTCCGATGCACGACACTGTCATGATACAGAGTATAAATTAAGCATAACACACACACACACACACACACACACACACACACACACACACACACACACACACACACACACACACACACACACACACACACACACACACACACACACACACACACACACACACACACACACACACACGCATGCATGAAAACAAAAAACAAACACAAACACACAAACATACACACACACCATAGACAGTACGTGGATGGCTATGGACAGAGGCATGCAGAATGGGTGCTTTGAAGAGGAACGCAGCGATCATAACTGCTATCGCAAGGTTCTGTTAGGACTAGTCTTACAAAACAGAATGAAGGGTTAACTGTAAAAGATTTACTATCCCAAAATTAAGAGACAACGTTAATTTAAACCTGAAAGTGCATAAAACTGAACCTAGGGTTAAATTAAGACTCATTAACGCAATTTAACATCTCACCCCCGATGCCTTCATTTGAAAAAAAGCTACTTTGATTAACATTACCATAGTGAATTAACATCAATTCATTGTTAATTAACATCAACAAAGTGAAGTTGCATTTGATGATTTAAGAGGTTTTAATCGCACAACAATAAGTAGATGCAATAGTAGGCGCTTGCAGCACTGTTGCAGGACACATGCAGTCGGTGTGCTGTGTATAGTGCTAATGCAGGACAAGTATAGGAT
>NC_137615.1:31923662-31926162 GCF_963280865.1 Gymnoscopelus braueri
AGAGAGACAAAAAAAAAACAGATACAGTGAAAGAGGCAAGAGAGAAAGTTCAGTGCATAACCTTGCAACCCTTTGACCTCTTGTGACCGTTGCTGTCTATCTAGGTTCACCAAGAGGTCAAAGTGGAAAGTGGTTGAGGACATTTTGGACGGGGGAGGGGGAGGAGGGGGGCGGGGTGGCCATGCTGAAAGTTTTCCTACAACTTTGTTTGTCATTCATGTTTTCTTCTTTTCAGACCAGAAATGTCTAGCTATAGCACCCCAGCAAGTGCTCAGCCGGGGGCAAGGTAAAGGACACAGCGAAAGGTCACAATACAAAGCAACGAGTCAAGAAATGCCTCCGAAAATGCGCACGTCTTTCGTTCCCCCTCTCCTCTGATGATGACTGTCTGGTAACGGCAGCGACACAGATCGGTAATTAGCCCCATCCAACCGAGGGCATATCAGTGATAGTGTCAACAGGATGGAGGAAGGAAAGAGGAGTCTCACAAGGATTTGGACGAGAGCCCTTGTTGCACTTTAAAAGCAAATGCCGCTGCGGCCATTTTGAAGTTGTGCCAGTGGTGCAGGAGACCTGGCAGCAGCTTTTGTTGTGTCTTGCCAAGACGTTTGAAAATCCAGCCTCAAACACACAATATTTGTGAAAGGCAAAAAGGCTTTTTCAGAGGTATTGGTTACCGCGCTGTCCAGGCCTGCCATGCAGATTGCAGATTTTTGGCTTTTAGAGTGCAGAGAGTCTCCCAGCACAGCAAACACAGTGCCACCACTATACAACCCCACAGCCTTCCAAAACTGTTGTTACATTACTTACCTGCGTGTGCGTGTGCGTGTGCGTGTGCGTGTGCGTGTGCGTGTGCGTGTGTGTGTGTGTGTGTGTGTGTGTGTGTGTGTGCGCGGGTGCGTGTGTGTGTGTGTTTGTTTGTTTGTTTGTGAGATGTCTGAATTCAATTTTATACTTTTTACTGAATGAATTGGTTTACATGTTTCTCTCAGACTGCCTGTCTGTCTGTTTGTTTGTCTATTTGCTTGCAGTTCTGTCTGTTCGTTACACTTAAATACCCACTCATTCCCTTGTGCATTGTTAACAACTTGTAGTAGTTATAAGCAGTAATAGCAGTCAGGCTAGCTAAAGCATTACACCTCCAAAGCCAGTCAGAGTTTCAGCCCAGCCGCAGAGAGCCACACAGAGTCAGACTCCGTTCACTTAACCATGCCAAATCCTTTTAATTACGTTGAAAGTTTGGAAACTTTTTTCGCAACCCCTTCCAACCAGATGGGCAGAGTCTGCACTTTTGGAAGCGATCGCATTTGCTAAATTGTTCCACGTAGAAGTGAGCCAAACAAATCTGAGAAAAGTAGCGCTGATGTAAAAACGTCTCGTTCGGAGCCAAGTCTGCTCGTAGAAGAGCTGACACCACGTCGCTCCTCTGTGGGCGGCGCAGTAAACACTGACCTGAGCTCAGTTCCAGATGGAAAAGGATTCAAACTGACCAACCAACCAGCAAACCAGCTCTCACTTGACTGGCAGGGCAACACACCAACCAGTGTTAAGCCAGCCAACTTTCACTCTGGCACCAGTTCACCACAAACTAACACACGTCTCGGAACTTTTCATTCAATTCAATTTCATTTTATTTTATCAAATGTTTTTGGTTTTGTTTCACGAATCTTTGTGTGTCCTTGTTATAAAACGTCTCCAATCCCACAAAACTGAAACATTGCCGTGTCATTTATACGTACGGCGCAGTGAAGTTGTTTGTCACCCAAGAACACCTTCAATCACTTGAACCCCAGAATTCCTATTTTGAGAAAACCAAAATAGCAGATCTACAAGCTCACAACGCTCACGTTGCGAGCTTGCAGATCGGCAATTTTTGGTGAAGAGGTGAAAAAAAAGAGCAGACCAAGTACAGTTGCAACTCAGGTCTGTTTGACTAAGTATAGAGGGTTTAAGTGGTTAAAACCGAACCCCCTTCCATCCATCCATCCGTCTGTCTGTCCGTTGACTGACAATGGAAGTTGGGAACGGGATTCAGAACCACGGTGCTTCTGGGTGAAAAGAGTGACCCTGGTGTGCGTGTGCTCGGCCTGTGGGGCGCGTTTGCGTGCGCAGTCGCGCCCCCTATCTGTAGGCAGTACCAGAGTGAGAGGAGACTGGGTGAGAGGAGGAGATAGAGGAGTTGGAGGAGGAGCAGGAGGAAGGGAAGACAGCTACAGTACACAGCACAAAGAAAGAAAGACAGACAGACAGACAGATAGACAGACAGAGACAGACAGACAGACAGACAGAGAGACGGACGGGCGGACAGACGGACAAAAAGGAAAAGAAAAAGTAAACAAGAGAGACAAATAGACAGACAGACAGATGGACAGTGTAACACATAGCAACAAGAGCCCGACGTACAAACGCATGACACGACACAACCTGAGGAAGAGCACAACAACCACAACAAACGACAACAACAACGACAACATCAAAGTCAACAACAACAATAACGACA
>NC_137615.1:31928662-31936162 GCF_963280865.1 Gymnoscopelus braueri
GTGTTCATTTAACTCTGAGAGTGCACAAATGTGAACCAAATGGACCCCGCAAACATCCATTTGGTCACGTTTGTGCACTCTCAGACTTACAGACGAGATACATTAGCACAGAGGATTTTACAGTGTAGAGACAAAAAACACAAACCAACACTGAATACAAGCCTGCATGTCTAAAGTACTGTATATACCGTAGTCTAGTACGTATATAGCATGGAGCCATCGTAGAAGTCCAGCTCACGTCAATACCGCTTGGCTGTTGCTGTTCAAGTCCAGTAAGGACTTTAAAAGTTCTATTTTCCAGTGCCGGAATGCTTTTATTTTAGCACATGGAATAATTTGGACAGAAAGCTTGAAGAACTAAAAAAAGAAGATGATCTGACAAATTATCATTTGGGATATATACAGTAATATGGGATATACCAGTGGTTCTCAAAGTGGGATCCAGGGACCCCTATGGGTTCTTTCCAAATGGACCCTTACAGGTCTGTACTGTAACTCTGAGAGTTATGGGGGTCCTTGAAATAATAATAAAAAAAACACTTGGATATACAGCCTAATTTATCTCCCAATATTTCCTGATCAGATCATGAATGTGGATCACAGCACTGTGTGCAGTGTGCCCCACAGGTACAGTGCAGTATGTGGGACGACGTTGGTCTTCTAAGATGTCTGCCACGTGCTCCTAATCACCATCAGAGGAAATATCAAGGTTTATTGATTGACCATTGATATTTTATTCATGACAAAGCGTGTAGCTCATAATGTGGAATGAGCTAAAGGGAGAGAACGGTGCTGGTGCTGAGCCGTCAATCTGAGGGATTGACAGAGTATGATATGGGAAGGCTGAGTCAGGGAAGGAAAGGAGATATGGTGTGTGTGTGTGTGTGTGTGTGTGTGTGTGTGTGTATGTGTATGTGGGGGGGGAGGGTTATGTATATCTGTGTTGGTGTGTAAGCTTGCAAACCAACGTTTTAATTATGTTTTCGTTTTTTTTTAAAAGGGAACTCTGCAGTGTGTGCATGTACATGTACCGCATGTGTGCACGTGCATTTTTGTGTGTGCAGTGCACGTGCACGTATGCGCGCATGTACATGTCTCCGCGCGTGTTATGTACACACACTACAGCATGACCGTGCGGATAGTTTGTGAACGTGAACCATTATCGCACGCAGGCGCGCGTACGCTTCGCACACAGAGGAGCGTGACGTGTGTGTGCGTCGCCCTTACAGCGCCACGCGTGTGCTCGTGCGAGGGCGCACGCCGCTGAGCGCGTGCACGCCAGCACGCACGTTAACCGACCTCCCCCCTCCCCCCGCCCCCTGCCGCCCCCCCGAGTCAGGACCACGATCGACTGTCGATCGACAGGCCGCTGCAGCTGTCGCTGAGATACCTCACCCCCCCGCCCCGCCGGCGGCGCCCCGGTAGACCCCCCGGTGGTGCCTCCTCCCCCGACCTCTCCTCCCCCGCCCCTCCTACGTTGCTGTTGGTTTTGGCCCCCGTCTCCTCCCCCGACCACCACTTCGGCCTCCGACCCTCCTCCTCCCCCCTTCCTCCTGCCGCCACCGCCGCCCCCACCGCCCCCCCGGCCTACCTTTCCTGACGTTCCCGGTGTCGGCGGCCCGCTGGAACTCGCCGGTGCTGAGCAGGAAGCAGGCGCGGTCGTGGGGCGGGTAGCGCTCCCTGCTGTTGGCCGAGCCCATGCCGACCCCCGTGGCGGGGCTCCTCTCCTCGCCCAGCACCTGGTCGATGGTGGGGGCAGTCCTCGTTGGCCAGGGCCGCGTTGGCCGCCGCGTCGCCGTTCTGCTTGGAATCTTTTCGGACCACAGAGACAAGAGGAGAGAGAGAGAGAGAGAGAGAGAGAGAGAGAGAGAGAGAGAGGACAGAAGGAGCATTTTTTACTTTTAAGTTAACTATGGCTGTTTCTTGTCACCTTGTTGTGCATGTTTCTCAGTAAGAGCAGAACCAGGGGGAAACATCCGGATATACATGTACTTTCAACTTTCGCTTCAATGTCATTATGTATTTTTGTCTTTCTTTAATGAGACAGAGGTTCACATGTGCCAGAGAGTCAGTGCACGAAAGAGGAAGAGAGGAGAGGAGAGGAGAGGAGAGGAGAGGGTTAGCAATGAATAAGAATAAACTCAAGAGAGTACATGGGGGGTTTTAGAGAACAGCATGGGGGAGGGGCAAGAGAGGAGAAGATCTGTGGAGAAGAGAAAAAAAGGGAGAGGGAGATGGAGAAACGGGACAGAAGATAGATAGGAAACAGAGAATATGCAAAGGAGGTGAAAACACACCAGAGTCCGCAGAGGTGGGAGGAGGAGAAGCGAGAGGGAATGCGGAGGAGAGGAGGAGGAGGAGGAGCAAAGAGATGTAAAGGAAGAGACGTGAGAGAAGATGAATTGAGCAGAAGCAAGAGAGAGAGAGAGAGAGAGAGAGAGAGAGAGAGAGAGAGAGAGAGAGAGAGAGAGAGAGAGAGAGAGAGAGAGAGACAAGGAGGAGTGAAGGAGGTGAAATCATTGAAAGAATGCAGACATTTTAAATGTGTCAAAATGCAAAGGAAACGGAGGGAAAAAAATGGAAGAACTGTCAGGATGAAGGAGAAGAGAGATTGAAAAGAATAGATGAGTGTGCAAAAAAGAAGGTGAGCGAAGGAGAGACGGAGAGAGAGGAGAGAGGGAGGGAGGACGAGGAGGGAGAGGAGGATGTGGCATAAAAGGAATATTAAGGAGAAAGATTAAAAAGAGTGGAGGATGAAATCCACAGAGCGAGGAGAACGTCAGAGGAGGGAAGGAATGAACGCGAGGAGGAGGTAGGAGAGAGATTAGTAAGAGAGAGAGAGAGAGAGAGAGAGAGAGAGAGAGAGAGAGAGAGAGAGAGAGAGAGAGGAACATTACTGCATTTTAACAGCCCTGCTGGTCATGATGTGACACAAACACTGCAGTAGAACAAGATGCCTCCTGAGCGCACGCACGTGCGTACATACGCACTCACGTACACTCACGTACACACACGTACACTCACGTACACACACACACACACACACACACACACACAACACACACACACACACACACACACACGCACACACGCACACACGCACGCACACACGCACACACACACGCACACACACGCACACACGCACACACACACACACGCACATAGATGACTGCAGGGTAACTGTCTCTAGCTTTCAACCTGGCTGTCAAAACTAATCTAACGTGACAAACAGATAGAACACACACACACGCACACACGCACACACACACACACACACACATTCCTTCAGCCCTTTCCTAATTTCTTCGTCAACCCTCCTCTCCTTTGCGATGCTTATGTGACAGAGTACAGTGACAGCCCTGTTTCACTGACACACCATCATCTGCTTTCAAATCCTGTCTTCATAATACACAGGACACAGCATATCTCCACAGCATGCGACAGAGAGAGAGAGAGATAGAGAGAGAGAGAGAGAGAGAGAGAGAGAGAGAGAGAGAGAGAGAGAGAGAGAGAGAGAGAGAGAGAGAGAGAGAGAGAGAGAGAGAGAGAGAGAGAGAGAGAGAGGAAGAGGGGGATAGGAGAGTGAGGCTGACAGACAGAAAGACAAAGAGAAAGGTCGATGGAGAAAAGTAAGCGGACAGGAACGAAGCGGAGGGAAATAGACGGATGGAGAGAGTCGTGGGGGGAGAAAGAGAGGGAGAGAAAGAAAGAGAGAGAGAGAGAGAGAGAGCGCGTGGGGGGATAAATGCTCTGCAGGGAGTCTATCTCGTGTCCACTGTCATGAGTGTCTTTATACTATAATACTGTAACTAGAATACACAAGTGCGTGTGTACACACTCGCACACACACACACACACACACACACACACACACATACACACTCACACACGCACGCACGCACACACAGAGATTATAGCATACTCCTGCGTGTGTTCTGCTGATGGACACTTCCATTAAAACTGCAGCAAGAAATCGAGACGCAGTGAAATGTTATACGACAGCCTGGAAATGATACATACACGATCCTATGTTGGTTCTGACTACACACAGTATCATCTTAAGTCCTGGAACTACTTCCATGGTGCAGTTATAAGATGCGGTTTTACTTCCAAC
Organism: Gymnoscopelus braueri; assembly: GCF_963280865.1. Classification (NCBI taxonomy): domain Eukaryota; kingdom Metazoa; phylum Chordata; class Actinopteri; order Myctophiformes; family Myctophidae; genus Gymnoscopelus; species Gymnoscopelus braueri. Next base: position 31,932,777 of record NC_137615.1, read on the forward strand.
AACAACATGTAAATGACAGGACAACTGAACTTCCCTTCCGGGATCAATAAAGGTCTATCTACCTCTCTTGTGTTATTATAATATGTTGTTTAAAAAACTCCATACTGTACAGTAGCTCTCACACGTTTTCGGCATTTGACTGGTAAGGTCAAACACTCAACCAACATCAACCAATGAAATTGGTTGAAGAAGACCAGTGCGGCCATTCTTAATGTTGTTTTGAAGATAAATGAAGAATGAAGAAATGACTGTGACTAAAATCCTTCTGTACTCACACACACACACACCTGCTCTGTTGATCTCTATGATCTCCTCCTGGGCCAGGGGACAGTCTCCGGTCCCCATCATGCTGCCAGAGCCCACCATGCCGGGTCCCAGCATGGGGTTCATGGCGAGGGCGTCGGGTTTGCAGTAGTTGGGGCTGCCTGGCTGCGGTGCACGAGGAATGTGCTTGTTCCTCTTTTTGGGTAGCTTCTGCTTCGCCATGGCCAGGGAGTAGTACATGCCGAAGTTGTTGACAATGACAGGGACGGGCATGGCGATGGTGAGCACGCCCGCCAGGGCGCACAGGGCGCCCACCAACATACCCGACCACGTCTCCGGATACATGTCGCCGTAGCCCAGCGTGGTCATGGTGACCACGGCCCACCAGAAGCCGATGGGGATGTTCTTGAAGTTGGTGTGCGCTGCGGCCGTGGGGTCGTCGGGGTCGGCGCCGATGCGCTCGGCGTAGTAGATCATGGTGGCGAAGATGAGGACGCCCAGGGCGAGGAAGATGATGAGTAGCAGGAACTCGTTGGTGCTGGCGCGCAGTGTGTGGCCCAGCACACGCAGGCCCACGAAGTGGCGTGTCAGCTTGAAGATACGCAGGATACGCACAAAGCGCACCACGCGCAAGAAGCTCAGCGCGTCCTTGGCCGTCTTGGACGACAGGCCACTCAGCGCCACCTCCAGGTAGAAGGGCACGATGGCCACAAAGTCGATGATGTTGAGCGTGCTGCGGAAGAACTCGCCCTTGTCTGGGCAGAAGATGACCCGCATAAACACCTCGATGGTGAACCAGATCACACACATCCCCTCCACATAGGTCAGCCAGCCGTCTGTCACCACCTCATACACAATCTGGCAGAGAGAGAGAGAGAGAGAGAAAGAGAGAGAAAGAGAGAGAAAGAGAGAGAAAGAGGGTGAGAGCAGGGGGTGGGGGTCAGACAGACAGACAGACAGACAGACAGACAGACAGACAGACAGACAGACAGACAGACAGATGAGATAACAGTTAGGTCAAATATCACTGATAATCCAAATGGATAGTATGTGCCAAAACACTGCTATCTGCGTTGACCAATAAAATACTTTAGGCAAGCAATTCCATTCTGCCGCCTGAACACTGTGTTAATGTTTAGCTTAGGTGTTCACAGTGTGTTCATTTTTAGTCTCTAGGTTTAGACCAGGTTTAGAACGTTCTATCAAATCACACTGCACTGGGGAGCTGTCCCAAGCTGTGTCTGTGCTTATTACACAAACTATAGTGGATTACAGTAACCAGTTGTGTTGGAGTCACAGTCTGTTACATGGGAAACTCCTGTATATGAATGTTACAGGAAACAAATGTTGGGCTTTGTTACATCACTTGGATAATAAAAATGTACTTACTCTCATCACAGACACTGAGGTTGACACTAAAGCTGCTGTAAGTGATTTTGTTTTGTAAGAAAAAATGAAGCTCTACATTTGGATAGTAATAGAGTGTGTGTACAGTAATAGGGGTCTCCCTGTCTCTCTAGCTTTTTAATACATTTAATACATTTTCAGGTGGGTTGCAAATTTCTTCCAATCAGGAGAGAGAACCCATTTAGATCCAGTTCCAAATTAGTATGCTAATTGTTTCATCAGTTCCAATTTCACTTGATTATCGTGTATCCTACAGTATATGAGTTCTCTCTCCTGCTTGGATGAAATTGCTATCCCGACCTGAAAATATATTTTCTGTTGACTAAAGAGACGGGAGGGAGGCCCCGGTTACTGAACATCGATTGATGCTAGCGACTGACCAAGATATGGCTACCATGCAAACATACCTTGGTCGTTCGTTCTCATGTTTTTGTTTGTTTTTCCTTGACCACAATGTTAAGAATATAATTGAGATGTTATTAGACGCCTGGTTCATTGTTTACCTGGCATCCTATAGTTTCAATGTACAGATTATTCTTATTATTGTAAGAGTTATATTGTTTAGACTGATGCTAGGTTCTTGGTTTACCTGTGAACCTAGTTTCCAGAGGCACTACACTGTCTCTCTGCATTCTATGTACTGTATGTGATTATTACCTTGTTTAGTAAGTCGCTCTGGATAAGAGCGTCTGCTAAATGCCTAAATTGTAATTATAATTGTAATTGTAACAAACTCTTTGTGATTGCTATGGGAATATAGAGCTATTTAACCACTCATATGGTTGAGCGGAGTCCCTCAGGGCTCTACTAGTGAATTTTCAGTTTTTTGTTATTATGGGGAAAGCTTTTGCTGGGGTTTAAGTGGTTAACACTTATTTGAACAAAAAAAGTAAATCATCGGTATGGGGAAAATATTGGTATTGATTATGGGTAACCGGTATGGGGCCAGGCATATAACATGGTGGCATCCCTCTCATAGACACAGCCGGAACAGTGAGCCTACCTCTTGTGTAGTGACGTTGTTCACGGTGACGTTCTCCGTCTTGTTGTAGATGGTGTTGAAAGCCTGATGCGTCTCCAGGCAGAAGGTGGAGATGGAGATGAGGATGAACAGGAGAGAGACTAAGGCGCAATACTGCAATGAGAGAGAGAGAGAGGGAGAGAGAGAGGGAGAGAGAGAGAGAGAGAGAGAGAGAGAGAGAGAGAGAGAGGGAGAGAGAGAGAGAGAGAAAGTGTGCGAGCACCACAGAGTAACAGGCAGAAGAGAGAAAGCAAGAAAGAAAGAAAGAAAGAAAGAAAGAAATCAAGAAAGAAAGAAAGGGAAAAAAGAAGGACACTGTGTGAATTCAGAGCAAACACATACTTGAAACAGATAATAAACAACAAAGTACGACAGAAAGTCGTACACACACACACACACACACACACACACACACACACACACACACACACACACACACACACACACACACACACACACACACACACACACACACACACACACACACGCGTGTAAACATTACATGTTTGACAGAGCACACCATGCTGTGGTTAGGTACTAGTGCTGTGGATAGGGGGTTGCTGTGTTTTGGGCCATTGCAGTATACTGATGACAGTGGCTGTGACAAGAAAGCGCAGACAGGGGGCGCCAGACAACACCAACTACGCCGGGGAGAACGGAGGAATGCAGTTAATTCACACACACACACACACAC